>NW_007740982.1:12416-24928 GCF_000696425.1 Galeopterus variegatus | reverse complement strand
ATGATGGAAAACAAAGTTGTAACCTTCATACTTTTACTTAACTATGTTTACTTTACACATAAACTTAGTTGTATGTACACAGGACAAAGCAAATCTGATACAAACATGGGGAAAATGCCTGCTTTTATAAAGGCAGTCATCTCTCATCCAAAGTAAATCTTGTGAGAACTGCTTTGAAAAGATAATCTACTTCAACTCTGCCTCGTTACCACTAGCACATAAGAGAAGTGCATGCTACATTTAATTGGTTTAAGACACAATGGGAAGGTAGAGGTGCTGGAGGAAAGGAGAGGGAGACAAAGGAAAGGGACAGTTTCAGATGCTGTTAATATACTGGAGATAAGAACAAAGTTCAAGCTTCATCCAATTAAGAAAGCAAGCATTTAGTAAAAGAAGGATGAAATTTGCCTTGAGTGTTAAGAGTCCGCTGAGTCAGATGCAAGGGCTTGTACTTGTAAATTGAAATCTGTCACAGTCCAAAAAGTGATTTGGTTTAAATTAATAGAGGTCAAAGCCCACAGTTATCACTAGGCTGTCAAGATTAGTCCTTACAGACTAAGGAAAACTCCATTTCTGAGCCACAGAGAATCTGGCTCCTGAAGGACAAAAACTACAAAATAGTAGGGGTTGGGAGGAGACATACAGCTTTGTACCACAACCCTTCTTACCACATGGTCAAAAACTTCTTCCATCAAACAAGGAATGTTATTCCCATCCCACACAGTATATAAACCACAAGCAGACTTGAAAATTGTGAGAGTTATAGTCCTGTTTATAAAAAGAAGCCAGGGGTTTAAAACTGGCTTCAGAGGGAAGCAGTATGTTGAATGACTTCCTTTCCTTTGCTGCCTTCCCCAATCCCCAGATTACTAGATTTTTTATTCTTTTCTACATGAGAGGGGTTGGAGTACCATATATGTAAGTGGGATGGTTTGGGGAGGGAGGCAAGGGATGACAGCTCCATAGTGCAGACATATAGGCACAAATCTATGATACTATTGCACAATGCTCTGAAAATCTTTTCAGTGTATTCTTTTTATAGAACAGGACAATAACTAATACAATCTAATTTAAGATAACTCACCATCTGCACACATAAGAAAGCATTAAGAAATGTAATAAGATAACAATAACATTAAAAATAGTAAAGAATTTTGACAAAATTTAAATGATGGCCTTTTAATAGAGAGGTGTGAGAGTTGCTAAGCCTTAAATTTAAAATTCTTTAAGGAGACTGAAGGGAGCTTAATACCTTAAAAAATATAGTATATTTTTAAAAATAAAGCAAAATGCTCACTGCTACAAAACGTGGCCCTAGGTATAAAAGCTGGACCATCTTTCCTTGAGATGAGATCAACTCCTATCTTAGATATGTGATACTGACTTATTTGTTTGAATATGCTTGTTCTATCCCCCATTTATTCTCCAACCAGTATTATTACTAAATACAAAGTTTAAATCATGTAAGGAAAAAAGTCTGTTTAGAATGTTCAGCACCTCTAACAACTCACCCACAAGTTTATCAAGAAAGTACGGTAAACTTAAGTCTTTGTCCTACTATCGAGAAGAAAAACAAAGCAAAAAATAGGCAATTAAATGCAATTTTTTAGAGTCAGTTTGTCACCTAGCCTTCTTAAAAACTTCTGTTTTAAAGGGTCAGTTATATTTTCATTCAAAAGTTCAAAGGAAAAAAATACAGGCTCCCAGATGGTACAAGATTCTTTGCATTGTTTAGACTGACAGGCTGTACAGTTGTTCCCTGTTGTGATGATTAAAAAGTTAGTCTAGGGCCGACCCGTGGCTCACTCAGGAGAGTGTGGTGCTGATAACACCAAGGCCACGGGTTCGGATCCCATATAGGGATGGCCAGTTAGCTCACTGGGTGAGCATGGTGCCAACAACACCAAGTCAAGGGTTAAGATCCCCTTACGGGTCACCTTTAAAAAAAAAAAAAAAAAAAGTTAGTCTAAATAAACTAAAATATCCTGGACTCTGAAGCTTTAACACCCACCTATATATACACGTATTTTTA
The DNA here is from genome assembly GCF_000696425.1 of Galeopterus variegatus. NCBI lineage: Eukaryota > Metazoa > Chordata > Mammalia > Dermoptera > Cynocephalidae > Galeopterus > Galeopterus variegatus. The sequence continues at coordinate 22,896 of NW_007740982.1, read as the reverse complement.
ACAAAAAGTATAAATTCAAACCATTTTTAAAACTTGATAAACTAAATGAAACACAAACCTGAAGTACAAAAAAGGCACAGAATGAAAGGTAAGTTTATCACCTTAACAAATTCCTCCAATATTTAGGTGCTAGTTTAGAAGTATGTTTTATTCTAGAACGTGAATCACTAATTGATATCCTCTGTAGAGAGATGTTTTTAGCATAGTTTTATCACACCAGAGATATAAAATTTAAATGCATCTTTTCTAAAAATTATTCCAAGTAGATCTATGCTAAGACATTTCACAGAAACATTCCAAGTCATAAAAGTAGTTAAAATCAAGTTCAGTATTAGCCTTAACTTTGCAGATTTTCTTTAACTAAACTTAAATCAATATACTAAAAAAGATAGACCCTAATTATTACATTTGCATAAAACATACATAGGAAGACTTTTAAGGAAAAAAACCCATAATCTTTTATACCTTTCAGTGCAATTACTTTGCTAGCTGGATTCATGATGGCACTGTCTGCTGAAATTGGTCTTCGAATGGGATTACTTGGGTCATTCATATCAATGATCACCACCTGGGCCTGCTCTCCTACTTTTTCTCTAATGCAGATGAATTTGTCTGACTCCATAGTCAGGGTACTAAAGCCAATGTTTGCTGGGTTAATACCCAGGTTCTGGAGCTGAAAAAAATAAAATAAATCATGTTATTAGAAAGTGGATTACAAAGACTTGACATATTATCATTACAAATCCTCACTTAACCATTAATGCATCAAAGTTAACAGTGACAACTCCAGTACACTGATTAATGTGAGGCAAATTAATAGCCAAATAATGGACCTTATATTCTGCCAACAAATATGGCATTCAATTGTTTCATTTTAACCTTGTGATTATGACTAAGAGACAGAACAAATGAAGTTAAAGGAAAGAACAACATCTGAGAGGTTGCATTTATATTTCAATGGATTCGAAGTCATCACATTTCTTAGTTTAAGATCTTTGAGCTATTGGACCTGTCCCCTTACCCACTTGCCTTAACATTTAGTACAGTTACTTGTTCACATGCATTAGGCTTCAGGAATCTGAAAATTAAGTTATAGCATAAACACAAAGATTTAAAATGTCACAGAGTTCTTGATGTAAAGGCACTTGGTTGTTCCCTGTATTAGCCAGCTGCCAAAAAAAAAAAAGGAGGAGCCAGCCCGTGGCTCACTTGGGAGAGTGTGGTGCTGATAACACCAAGGCCACGGGTTCGGATCCCTATATAGGGATGGCCAGTTAGCTCACTTGCTGACAACACCAAATCAAGGGTTAAGATCCCCTTACCGGTCATCTTTAAAAAAAAAAAGGAACTTGGTTGGACTAGAAAGAGCAGAGAAGTAAATAGTTACAAAACTGTGCCAAAAGTGCCAAAAGAGGGACCTTTGTCAAAGAAGGCTCCAAAGCTAACGCAATGTGTTCAAGGAAGGTAGATAAGAAAATTCCCAACAGAGGGGGCCAGCCCATGGCTCACTCGGGAGAGTGTGGTGCTGACAACACCAAGGCCATGGGTTTGGATCCCATATAGGGATGGCCAGTTAGCTCATTGGGTGAGCATGGTGCTAACACCACCAAGTCAAGGGTTAAGATCCCCTTACGGTCATCTTTAAAAAAAAAAAAAGAAAGAAAGAAAAGAAAATTCTCAACAAAAGAAACATGTGCTAAGGCCCAGAGACGTGAAACTATTGTCTGTTAAGGGAACTACAAACACTTTTGTAACATCAAGAGTTTAAACTATGGGGCCGGCCCGTGGCTCACTCGGTAGAGTGTGGTGCTGATAACACCAAGGCCACGGGTTCGGATCCCATATAGGGATGGCCGGTTCGCTCACTGGCTGAGCGTGGTGCTGACAACACCAAGTCAAGGGTTAAGATCCCCTTACCGGTCATCTTTTTTAAAAAAAAAAAAAAAAAGAGTTTAAACTATGAAAGGCTTGGGAAGTAGAGAATTAAGGTTACAGAGACAAGCAAGGGCCAGACTGACAAGCTAAATGTACCCCCGTAAGAATCCTGATAGGCAAAAGGAGCTACTTCCGGGTTTTAACAAAAAAAATAACAGAATTAGATTTGCTTTGTATACTCAGAAGATACTAAAGTATTTGCTAAACAAATATAGTAGATCTAAAGATGGTAGGTCTTTTAAAACCAATTAAGTGTGTAAGAACAAAAGTCAACTGTTACTGGGAGGAGATTTCTACCGTAATGGATCTTTAATACACTTTATGCCTAAATGTGGTATGACAGATTAAGTCCAACTAAAAGAGGCTACTTGAGGGTTTTATTTTATTAACCTTGGCCAGACTAGTTTTCCCTCCCCTTTCCTACATGAGTAATAAATCCACATGGTACAAAATCCAAAAAAGAAAAAACATGGAAAAAAATCAAGTCTTTCTCCCACCCTTGTCTCCCAGCTGTACAACTTCCTTCCCCAGAGAACACCAATCACTGTTATCTCATAAATTGGCTGAGCCAAGTTAACTGTACTTTATCTAAACTCTTCTGTCAAACTCTTCTGCTAATAGTGCTTAAACATAACCAGACCAGAATCTGAATAAGATACAACATAAGATTAAGAGGCTATGTTTTACTTTCATGTTCCTCTTATACTTCAATGACTGTAGGCATAACCAGTTATAAAGTGTAGTTACAGTAACTCAGTCCCTGAATTCCAGGGGCAAGGAGTCAAACAATTGTCTAACCATTAATACAAACAGGGTAATAAAGGTGAAAGATTAACTGGCTTTACAATCTTAAGTATATGCTGCAATGCAAAGCAAATACGCCAGCTGTGAGGTATGTAACTTATAACATATTTGGTTACAATAGAACTTTATGAATTATTAATTTTCATTTCTTCCTGACTTTAACTTTTGCAGTTACTTTTATTTCCAGAACAAATGGAGAAAGATAAACATACAAAGAGATTGTGGGCGGACTTCAGGAAGGCCTTTTATGAACCAGGTTATCCATCTAGTTTCAGAGACATAGCGGGGTATATACATCTATTTTTTTAAATAGAGGGTCTTTTATACTCTTGTAAGTTTAATCAATAGTTACCTTTCCAATAATCGGTAAAAAAATATTCCATTGACTCATGGAGTTCATATAGCTATATACCTAACAGCAGCAAGTTACCTTCTAAACTACTCTGTAAATAAGAATTTATTGTTTCCAAGTCTCTATCAAGCCTTCAATTAAGGCAATTTTACGTTTCAGCTGTCACAGCCTAGGTCCCAGTGTTTGAAAAAGTCACAGTAAAAATAGTGTGAGTCAAATAGTGAAGTTAAAGGCAAAGCAAGGATGCAAAACAGACACTACTAACTGAACCCACAAATGACTCTAACAGATTCCTTCCTACCCCTCATTTTCAGAGGCAGGTGCAAGACGACTGTAAGAAAAGAAAACACTATTAGAAAAGATGGTGAAGAGGAGGAAAAAAGGAAAGTCAAGCAACCTGTTTCCTATTCCTTGCTAGATCTGCAGAAAAACTCAGTTAAGAAAAACAAGCTACATAGTTAGCACTGACCTTCAGCCTCAGGGTGTTTCACTTGTAGAAAAAGCAAAGATTTTGTTGTTGGTTTGTTTGTTTGTTCGTTAGTTTGTTCTTTAAAAAGATAACCTGTAAGGAAGGGGATCTTAACCCTTGAGTTGGTGGTGTCAGCACCACGCTCTCCCCGAAGTGAACGAACCGGCCATCCCTACATAGGGATCCAAACCCGTGTCCTTGGTGTTATCAGCACCACACGCCCCCAAGTTAGCCACGGGCCGGCCCAAAGATTTGGTTTTAAAGGGGTAGGGTTGCCTGCAATCTATGTACTCCTTATATTTCTCTCATTAAGCACATTCTACCAAGACAGCTATGCATATCTTTGATCTTCTCCATCAAGAATGTACTAATACTATTCAAAATACTCCATGTGACATAGGCTTATATCCTTTATTTAAAATACACAAAATTAGCTGGCTGGTTAGCTCAGTTGATTAGAGGGTAGTGCTGATAACACCAAGGTCCAGGGTTCAATCCCTATATTGGCCAGCCACCAAAAATAAAAATAAAACACAAAATTAAACGAGGCAAGTGCCAGGCCGGCCTGTGGCTCACTCGGTGAGTGCAGTGCTGATAACACCAAGGCCACGGGTTCGGATCCCATATAGGGATGGCCGGTTCGCTCACTGCCTGAGCGTGGTGCTGACAACACCAAGTCAAGGGTTAAGATCCCCTTACCGGTCATCTTTAAAAAAAAACGAGGCAAGTGCCAAATTTAACAATGCTACATGTTTAAACATATTAAAAAGCACACTTAAGGGCCGAGCCTGTGGCGCACTCGGGAGAGTGCGGCGCTGGGAGCGCAGCAGCGCTCCCACCGCGGGTTCAGATCCTATATAGGGATGGCCGGTGCGCTCACTGGCTGAGCACGGTGCAGCTGGTCTCAAAAAGGACAAAAAAATAAATAAATAAATAAAAAGCACACTTAAGTGATGGCCATTTGCACAACTAAACAGGAAACTGCTCTTTCCCAAAAAGCCTTTCGTAGTCGTAGTTGCTAAGAAATGACAGGAACTTCAAGTAACCTATTCCTATCAGTTAACAGAAAGCTACATTAGCTTCTACCTCTTCAAGTAAGGTCAGTAAGACTTTTTTCTCTTACTGGTGTTACTTTTCAGTGAGAATGCCCTGAGCACTCACCAATTCTTCCCTTATTTTCTTTTGATATATTCAAAAGGGAAGCAAGCGAAAACATACAGTTATAGGACAAGCCACCATCATTAATCACAATTCTGTGTACCCTTAGAATAGGATCCTTAGGAGTATATAAAAGGACTACCATACTAGATAACCTTAGAACAGGATCATATAAAAGAATTACCATACTAGATAACTATATCTAGTAATATTTGTATAGTTTAAAACTTCAAAAATGCAACAAAGTATTATTAAGGCTGACCTGTTAGCTCCCTTGGTTAGAGCATGGTGCTGATAAAAATGCAACACAGTATTTTAAAATTAGTTTTATTTTCAAAGTAGCACATACTAACAATAAAGTATTCTTAGCCAATTATAAAAGTGTGATGATATACGAGAGATACCACAGAAACTGAATTATAGACAGTGAAAGGCACCACTGATAAATTCAGAGGACACATAACAGTCCCCAAACCTGCAGCTATTTTCAGAGGGCATACAATATTATCAGAACTACACCCACATTTTCTATTGTCTCAAATTGGCAAAATGTTGCTACTGTTGAAGCTGGAGATGTGCTACTTTGAAATATGTTTAGATGTTTCTATAAAAGTTTTTTAATTTCAAAGAACTTTTATTTTGCTGTTATAAGAATATGGAGTCAATAAACTTGGGTCCAAGAAAAGCGGTTACTTATTTTTGGGGAGAGTTATTGCAAGCATTTGGTAAAGCATTCAAACTGTACAAAAGGGTATATTGTGAAAAGTCACCCATCGCTTCTTTCCAATAATACCCTTTCCCCCCCGAGCAATTAGATACATATCTCAGAGATACCTACAGTACATGAAAGTATATATACTTCCATCTTCTCTTCTTCAAAAAAACACTAATGAACCAATGCACAAAAAACACACAAATTATTAACTGCATCCTTCTTTTTATAGAAAAGCAACATACTTTTATAACTCATTTTGTTTCCAGATTAGAATTTGGTCTGCAATGGCACCACTCTAAGACTTGACTCTTAAACCTAGATTCCAAAAGGTAAGTAAACATTTATTTTTAATCAGCCAATCCAAAACTCTGGAGTATACTGGAGTTACATGTTACAATGATACAAAAATGTTTCTTTTTCCCCTCTCCTCCCCACTCCAATTTGGACTGTGGGGAGAGGGGATATAGTAAAACATCACATTCTTAGTTTTCGTAGTGAGAAATAGTAGTTATTTCAGATTCCCCATAATATAGAGAACACAGAAGCTTCTTCATTCAAGTAGACAATTACAGTGCAAACTTATAACTTTGATTATAAAGTGCAAGTGACATCCAGAATTAGTTGCTTCAGTAGATTCCTCATAAGAACCAAAATGTCTGGGTTTAGTACGCTTTTGCTACTAAAGTGACCACGGACAAATCGGTTTTATCTCTGTATGTTTCCTCATCTGAAACATCTGGAATGACAGTACCTACCGCAGAGTTATGAGGATTTAACATTAAGTGCTAATAAGAACAATGCCTGACAAAAATGGCTCAATAGTACTGTTAGTACATACAATATATCAGTACTTTGGGCCAGCTCAAGGTTAGCTTTTTTGCACTTGTATTTCATTATCTGTTTAATTCAGCTGTCCCACCAGGCTGGTTGAAACTCTGGGTGTCAATTTCTTTGAACTACTGATAATAGATTAGTGGTCTCTGGGTGCTTAATTCAGGTGCTTTCTTTGGGAGGGGAGGGGGGGAGAAAAGGAAAGTACACTTTAAGAATTCCAATTCTGCTCTTTGTCTAATTAAACAGAAACCAGGATCTTTAAAACCATGTAACATGTTCATGCTAAGTAACCCTATTTTAATTCTTATTTTTTAGGGGCATCATAGAACACACTATTACTAAGGTTTTCTAGCAAACTTGGCAAATATGTCACCAACACCTTTTTGGAGGAATAAGCTGGGGAAACTAATACAGATGACATAAGGTCAACATCATCAAAAATTCTCCTTACCCTTAAGAGCTCAAGACTAAGAGAAGGTAAAATAAAAAGCAGGCAGAGCATTTTTCTTCTCAATGTGCAGAAGAGTTGAAGCCATCTGGTTCAAAGCACACGTACACTACCGTGACCCACAATTCCAGGTCACTTTATCCAACTAAACTTTCAGCTCCTCAAATAAAAGAACTTTCTTAAAGAATGAAAGCCTCTTTCATCTCTACTCTTCAATATGCCTAACTAAAGTTATCACGTCTAGACTCTTCTTATACAGAAAGACATTTCTTTTACTGTATGTATACCATGAATTACTTTTCAGGAAATTATAAATTACAAGAGNAAGCACACGTACACTACCGTGACCCACAATTCCAGGTCACTTTATCCAACTAAACTTTCAGCTCCTCAAATAAAAGAACTTTCTTAAAGAATGAAAGCCTCTTTCATCTCTGCTCTTCAATATGCCTAACTAAAGTTATCACGTCTAGACTCTTCTTATACAGAAAGACATTTCTTTTACTGTATGTATACCATGAATTACTTTTCAGGAAATTATAAATTACAAGAGACTTACAAAATCAAGGAGTCCACAATAATCTAAATAACCAAAAATACAAATAATAAAAAAGTATTAATTTCCAGAGCACTGAAAAAAAAATTAAAAAAATTTTTTCAATGTAGAAGGTAAAGAGGTAGCACACGGATGGGGGGACAAAAAGGAAAAGGAAAAGCTGTTCCTTACAGAAGAAAGCTAACTCAAAAATGGTGAAGGACTGATGGAATTTTTAAAAAGTCATTATTTGGCAATCATTGTAATAACTTATTCAGAAAAGAATCATCAATGTATACTAAAACTCATAAATGAAATTTCAGGAGTAACAAATATTTATTTAGTCTCAAAGTGTCTCCCCATAAGATACAAAGGGAAAAGGAGACTTATGGTGGAGAAAGCTGTCACACACAACCTTCATCACGCAAACCAAGTTTTAATATTTAATATTTAGACTCTAGCAGAGTCAAATTGACAGCACGTGCTTCCAACATGATGCACTAGAAAGAACACAACATCACTTCTGTGGTGTTCTGCCAAAATTATAATCATGACAACATATTAGGTAAACCCAAATCAAGGGACATTCCACAAAATAAATGATCTGTACTACTAAAAAATAAATTATGTTTTGAAATACAAAGAGAGTTCCAGATTAAAGAATCCTAAAGAGACAGGCAGGGCCACTCAATGAAATTTATAATCCTGGATTTTCTTTTGATATAAAGAACATTATTGGAATAATTAATGAAATCTGAATAAGGCCTGAGATTAGATAACAGTATTCTGTCAAAGTTAATTTCATGACTTTGATAACTGTAGTGTGGTTTTAGAAGACCATTTTGTTATTCTTAGCAAATACATACTAAAGCATATAGGGGTAAATAGGTATCATGTCTGCAAATTATTTTCAAACAGTTCAGTAAAAATGGTATACAGAGACAAAAAAGAATAAATGTAGTTAAGAATAAATGTTAACGACTGATGAATATGTACAGTGTACATGGGAATTCTTTGCACTATTCTTCCAATTTTTCTGAGTCTAAAACTATGCAAAAATGTTTTGGGTTTTCTTGGTTTTTGGGGGGTTTTTGGTGGCTGGACTGTATGGGGATCTGAACCTGTGACCCTGGTGTATAATAAGGCTGCGTTCTAACCAACAGGGCTAACTGGCCAGCCCAGAAATGCTTTTTTTTTTTTTAAAGAAACTTCATAGACGTAACTGAAAGCAACATGAAGATCTTGCTTGGATCCTGTTTTTTTTTTTTTTTTTTTCCTTTTTGTCTTTTTTACTGACCGGCAACGGGATCACAACCCTCGGTGTTGCGCCTGCACCACGCTCAGCCAGTGAGCGGGAACCGGTCTCCACATGGGATCCGAACCCTCAGCGGGAGCGCCGCAGCACTCCCAAGCGGCGCACTCTCCAGTGCGTCACCGGGCCAGCCCTGGATCCTGTTTTAAACAAACCAAATAGCATTTGTGAACAATGAGGGAAATCCGGATATGGACTGGTTTTTAGACACTGAGTTACTAAAAATATTAGGGAGCTAAAATGATATTGTGATTACAAGAAAAGGTCCTTATTTTCTAAAAATGCATGCTGGAGTATTTAGAGGTGAAATGTCATGATAGACTGAATTTCTATAAAATGTTTAAGCAAGGGAGTTGGCCATTTAGCTCAGCTGGTTAGAGCATGGTGGTGATGACACCAAGGTCAAGGGTTCAGATCACAGTACCAGCCATCAGCAAAATAAATAAATAAATGAATGAATGAATAGAATGCTTAAGCAAAACAAAAAAGCAAATAGAGCAAAATATTATTAAAAATCTAGATGAATAGGCATATGACTCTCTCCAGTCCTAAGAAAGCTTAAAAATTTATTTAAAAAAAAAAAAAAAAAAAGTTTTTCTAAGTTGGTTAGAGCATGGCCTTCTAACACCTAGATCGGTAGTTCGGATCCCTGTACTGGCCAGCCACCAAAATAATATATATAGAGAGAGATATACATATAGATATACACACACACATATATAAAAGTTTTTGGAAATAAATTAAATCTCTACTCTTCTATAGGTTATAAAACTTGAATATTAAAAATTGTAGGAATTAGACTTTTATTAGGCAATTTACCTATAGGGCAGGAAGGAAGAAGAATAGAACTTCGAAAGCTAAGGATGAAAATCAAACCAGTCACAGACTGACATAATTCAAGCACAATATTTTATCCCCTGTAAATGAGCTGTGAACTAGGTGTCTGCTCAATCAGAACTGAGCAAGAGGTTTGCTGCAGCACTAAGTCACATGTGACTATTTAATTTAAAGTTAATTAACATTAAGTAAAATTTAGAATTCAGTTCTTCAGTCGCAGTAGTCACATTTCAAGTGCTCAATAGCCACATGTGGCTACTGTATTGGATGGCACAGAATGTAGAACATTTCCGTCACTGCAAAGTTGTACTGGATAGCACTGTTTTCAGTTTTTCTTGGGAGTCCAACAAAGAGAAAAAGAAAACTTTTTTTTAATAGCAAACTCTGGCAAAATATGAAGGACAACTGGTAAAGAGAGCCACCTATAAGGATTTCAGACAAGGAGAAGTGAGTCGGAAAAACAAATAAAACTTTCAATTTCAGACTCCACATATCTGCAAAGACTAAAAAAACAAACGAAAAACCCCCCAAAACCAGGAAGATTCAATGCTAGCAAGCAGAACAAGAGAGACCACAAGGAAAAACTCCTGTCTGGGTGTCTCTTTACCCTCAAAAAAACCATTAAACATTCAAATGACTAAGCCCCAGGGTTAGAAGGGATGGAGGAAGACAATTCCATCAGGTGTGCAGATGTAATAAAATGCAATGTCTTCAAGAACACGAGAAAAGGGAGGCCCCTCTCTGTGCTTTAGAGGTGAAATGTCATGATAGCCCAAATCATCAATCCATGCTTGGTAAGCTACCACTGCCTCGATTTCTAACATGTTTCATCAATTTCACGAAGCTTTTGGGAAAAGAGTACACAACTGTAAGCTGCATTCCCAATTCCAAAAATGAGGGCTGGCCTGGTGGCGCACTGGAGAGTGCGCTCCCGCCGAGGGTTCGGATCCCATGTGGAGACCAGTTCCCGCTCACTGGCTGAGCGCGGTGCGGGCGCAACACCGAGGGTTGCGATCCCATTGCCGGTCAGTAAAAAAGACCAAAAAAAAGGGCAAAAATGGTTAAGTGTGAGAACACCAAA
>NW_007740982.1:0-11448 GCF_000696425.1 Galeopterus variegatus | reverse complement strand
AAAAAAAAAAAAAAAAAAAAAAAAAAAAAAAAAAAAAAAAAAAAAAAAAAAAAAAAAGACCAAAAAAAAGGGCAAAAATGGTTAAGTGTGAGAACACCAAAGAGATTAGATTAAAATCAAAGAAATACACTACAAACCTTTTTTTGAAAACTTCGGTAATATTAGATTCAGAAATCTAAGTCAAATGCTCTTCAGTTTTTAAGGCTTCACAATTTGTTTTTCTTGTTGTGGTTCTGAAAATATACTTGATTTGATTGTAAATGGGGCAAACAAAAAAGGGAATGAAAGTGCGCCTCTTTGCTAGAGGGGGGAAAAGGCATGGTGCTGTGTGAAAGTCCTTTAATACACATCAAGCACTTAGAACAGTGTGGGAGCACATAAGCACTCTATATTTTAGGGATTTCTATCCTTTTTGTTTCTCTAGTTCTGGGACTATGGTATCGTAATACAGACTGTTATAAAAACAGATTGGTTTGGACATCATGATACTAATGATACATACTCAAATCTACGTGGGCCAATTTGCTTTGTGGTGAGTCAGCATCTTCTTAGAAGACATTAGTGACTGAACTATGAAAATATTGTTAAAAGGACCAAATGAACCATGAATATTTTAAACCATAGTATATATTTATTAAGAAGGGCAGAAAATGTTAGCACTAAGCCTCTATCTCAGCAATCAATTGCAATTGTGTTTGTGCCTACAAATAACACATAAATACAGAAGTAATAGGTTTGCTGTGAGCCTACTAATTTCAACCAGCAATTCTTACATCTGATCAGATAGGCAAAAACTCATCAGAAATTGGCTTCTCTATAAGTATACCCAAGGAGTTTGCTTCCTAATGAATGACTTGGAACTTGGAACAGAACTCACTTACCAGCTGTATCAGCTGAAAATCAAAATAGATTAGCCCTGTACCAGCAAACTGCCAACCTCCCCCCTCCCCCCAAAAAAAACCGCTTGTGTTTATGACAGCATTACTGAGGACTTATGACTTATGTTCACAGTTAGTGCTTGGCTTTACACTTTCCAGATCCTTCCTCCTTATTTCATCTGAATAGTGAAAACGTAAAGGAAGTATGTAGGGGGCCGGCCCGTGGCTCACTCGGGAGAGTGCGGTGCCGATAACACCAAGGCCGCGGGTTCGGATCCCATATAGGGATGGCCGGTTTGCTCACTGGCTGAGCGTGGTGCTGACAACACCAAGTCAAGGGTTAAGATCCCCTTACCGGTCATCTTTTAGGAAAAAAAAAAAAAAAAAGAAGTATGTATGAGCTATGTATTTCAGATGAAGCTATTTTGTAAGTGTTCTGTGTATAGTCCTTCATCACTTTTTCTGTAAGTGAATCTTATATCTTGAGAAGGACTTAATAAGTGTTACCACTAGAGAGTCAAAAGGTCAACAATTTTAGAGAGACTCGCTGATACTTGGATGTCATTATGATATCATTAATCTCCCAATACAGGTATTTTTAAGTATGTGCTTGAAGATTTGGTTAATTTCCTATCCCAAGTATTTCACTCAACATAATTTCCCTTAAAAGCTCCAAAACATCCTCTACCTTTACTAGTATCAATCACAGTGAGAAAAATGCTGACAGCAGTCACTTCATTGAGCCCTTCCTGGAATCTAGCAGAACGTCAAATAAAAACTGAGTTGCTGTATTCTACGGGAAATGAAGAAAAATGCTGAGAATGTAACATTCCTTTAGTTCTTCCATCAACAGGATAACAGCCATTGTTTTCTGTGGGCTCCACAGATTTCATGCAACAAATCAAAATGCTTTTAACCCCTGCTGACCCCACACAGGAACATATAGATTTGTTTGTACTATATGTTAGCCTTTGAGAGAATCACTGTCTCTTAGAATTTTTGACTCTGGTCACGAACTCCAAATTGTAGCAATACATTCAGGATGGAGCCACAGTCGGAGACTGAGAGACTGTTAGCTTTGGTAAACTACTAGGAGACTCAAAGATTTAAAGAATGTTTCTTCCTTGTAACCAACTGCTGATTGGAAAAAAAATTTTAAACTCATTCTTAAAAAGTAATAATCCATAATTAGATAAAATACCAGAGAAGGTCAATTCTGACCAAGCTGCAGGGGAATATAGGAAAGTTTTTATGCCACAAATCTTCGAGATGGGTATGACTTTACAAGATTGTTCCTTTTGCTGTGTAAAAAAACCAACCAAATGCTACCAGAGCTACAACTGATGGGGTAGGGGCTGAGGAAGAGCAGAATATACCCAAACCTGCCTTTCAAAGAGCCAGAAAAGAGGATTACTATAAGCATTCGAGATTATAATTAACTTAGTGTTAACTTAACATAAAGACCTCCAAAGGATGAAATGAATGTTCTTGGGCAGACACCAAGGGCTTAGTTTCCTGGTATGAATAACTAAAACATCTGATCAGTTTCCTTACTATCAAAACTGTAAAAGTCCTAAAAGAGACTTCATTCTATGATACAACTTCCCAATGACTTCACAAAATGAATTTATTTATTTTTTGTTTGTCTGGGTTCTTTTGTTTGTTTTTTTGACTGGTAAGGGGATTGCAACCCTCACCACATGAGGGTGTGGTCCACATGACCCTCAGCCAGTGAGCGCAACGGCCATCCCTATATAGGATCCAAACCCGTGGCCTCGGCGCTGCCAGCACCGCACTCTCCCGAGTGAGCCACGGGGCCGATGACCCATGGTTGGTTTTTTTTTTTTTTAATGTACGTTTAATTGGGAGCCCAGTATTAACATTCAATTCAATTCTATCACCACTACACATAATCATGTATTTTTCTATCCTATACTGAGAGACCTGCCAGGAAATTAGACATTATGTGGTTGGGTCAATCATTTAAAGCATGATCAGCCTCCCAGGTGATACAAATTACAAGACCAGACCATTTTATTTTACAACTGAGTCACTGGAATATTTTCTTATGAACTGAAATGCTACGAATTTCAAGTTCAATTAAATGAATGAAACAACTAACAATCAGCATGAAGAGTTATAGGCTATCTCAAAATCATTTGATATTAACAAATCCAGGGAGTTCAAAACAATATTAAAATGATCAAACAACTACCTTTCGTATTCAATTAACAACTATTGAGCATCTATTATTTGGCAACTTAACATCAACTCAATATTTTTCATTGTTGTGGGGTTTTGGGGATTTTTTTTCCTGGTGCCTGGCCAGTGCAAGGATCTGAACCCTTGACCTTGGTGTTATCAACACCGTGCTCTAACCAACTGAGCTAACTGGCCAGCCAATTTAATATTAAGTACAATTTTCGTGTGAAATTGTCTCCTTTGTTTACATTAGACTACAACGTTGTCATTACTACTGAGGAAACAGCTTATAAGGGGAAAAAACAGGTTTTAGGCTCAGAAGGTTTGGGGCTTTTGATAAAGAAGCTCTCTTTCCTAAAGGATATTCTATGGTTAAAAAAAAAAAAAAACCCATTGGTTAGAGGGTTTCTAACACAAAGGTCAAGGTTTTGAATTCCTGTACTGGCCAGCTGCTAAAAAAATAAAGAAACCCGACTTAGATTTCCATAGTTCAATATGGCCAAATATTGCAGACAGAGAGTGGGGATTACCTATTGTTTTTTCCCTAATTATTCATCCTCAAATAATGAGATCTATCCTTCACCCTGTCCACCTTCTTTTTTGGGGGGGTGGCTGGCCAATAGAGGGATCAAACTGGATTTTAGTGTTAGCACCACATTCTAACTAACTGAGCTAACCAGACAGCCCTCGCTCTGTCCAGTTTTTAAAGGATTTTTTTGGCTTGTTTTTTTGAAGCAACTGGTCAGAAATAAATGAAAGCAACTCCCAATCCAATTCCCACTTTTTACTATGATTCCCACAGTTTCAACAGATGAGGGTCATCAAAAATTGTAATCCCTGGGAACCCCAGTGTGCATCACTATGAGGGTTCTTCCCAATTCCCTACTCCAAAAATGGACTGGATGTAGAAAATGAAAAGAGGAAAGAGTCTGACGTAACTATGTAACTCCACCATCTTGGCTTCAATTACTGAGGAGACGGTTTGATACGGCACATATGTGCAACTCAGAATAATTGGAGACTCCTCCCAGGATAGTGGGGAAGGCCTGTGTCTGTATTTTAATATTTGTGTCTGTAAGGGCTAATGCTATAAACACAAACTCATACTACATTCTAACTTGACAATTGCCAGGAAGTATTATTTTAATTTAATAAATGAGGAAGTTGAAATGAGCTAAAAATCTGACATGACAAGAAGATAAAGCTCAGATTAGACATCTGAGACATTTTCCAGAAGAGGACACTGCACAGTTTAAATGTTTTAATGTGACAAAATGTGGTTTTAATGTACCTGTTTCCTATTCTTTCAGAAATAACCTTTAAAATGTGCTTTACTTCAGAACTTAAAGAAAACCCTTATTTACCTAAAGATTCAGAACAGGAAATACTAATATTACTGGCAGTTCTGCTTCCAAAGTCCAACCCTAGAGGCTTGTGACTATTTTCTCTTCTACCATTATGCTACACAAACTACTCCCACCTTACTTCCTCAACCCCTTTAAGCACAATTATCTACCTTGAGTTCTACTCAAGTTCCTATTTCAAGTTTATTAGTATAAACATAAAAACATGAATTTATAGTAAAGTAAAAAAAGAAGTTTCCTGCTTTCAGAAGTGGCTTCAGACTGGAACACATTCATTCACTCCTGTCATTCAGGAAAAGTCTATAGAAAAGTTTGAGAAGTTCAGTCTTATGAGAGGAATGTAGATAATCCTGGTCACAAATTAACCCGATCCAAACTATTCTGCACAATTTTCCAGTGGGAACTTGGATAAAGCCCTTATAAAAGATATCATCTAAATAATCATTTAAAGCACAGGAAGTCAAACATTAGTTCACTGGCCCCTACTTTTCTCTTAATATAAAAATTATTGCCTTAAAAACAGACTACTGCTAGAATGTATGTATCAAAGACCACCGCAGCATAGATACAAACAATTGTGGTGTATTCTGCAGTTCAAGTTATACAGATCATTCACCAAATGAGGCAACGGGTCACACTGAAAGAACAAGTATTAAAGTCTGAGCAACCATGCACTAGAGCTAGCTGTGTGACTCTTTAAAGAACTGCAGTTTTCCCATCTGTAAAATAACTATGCTAACCCCACCTACATGAAGGGGTTCTCTTGCTAATTAAATGAGATAATGAACGTAAAATATTTAACAGAGGTCTTAGCACACAGTAGGTGTTCAAATAGCTATAATGGTCAATGTATTTTGATTTTGGTAGATTAGATTTCCAGGGCAATTAAGATTTGATGAATACTTATTCCCTCAAAGGTAGGACAAAATATCTTACATTGTCTCTTCCACAACAACAACAAAAAACTCATAAAATGCAAGTCTGACAGGTGGGTTTTGCGTAATACATTCAGATCCAAGCTTCCAGCCATCCCTTAGAGTTAAGAGCATTAGCCACAGGCACTTGGCTAAGGAGGGGGAAAAAAGACACCTAGAGCTGTCAACTTTGCTATGGCTCACAAGACAAGTTGATTTTATGAAGTAGTTTCAGCATGGCATACATGTGAATGAATCTAGAGAAACAGCCTCACTCTAATAAAAAGGACTAAAATACCAACTATTAACTTATTTCCCATCTAAGTGAGAATATTCACTTCACTACCACCTTAAAGGAGAACATATATAATAACAGTAACAGAGACCTGACCAGCATTCCATATGGGTATTTTATCAGACATGACTCATTAGGTTTCTCAAATGCATCTGATTAAGGAACACTAATTAAAAATATACCAACTGCAGGGCTGGCTGTTAGCTAGTTGGTTTGAGCAGTGTTGTAACACCAAGGTCAAAGGGTTCAGATCCCCATACCAGCCAGCTGCAAAAACAAACCAAAAAAACCGTACCAATGGCATATAATGGGAGCTCATGGAATAAAAGATTTAATTTAAAATTTTCTTTTTGGAGGCAGTTTCAGACCGTGATGGATTTTGTATCATATTAATATTTGTTTTAAATTCTGCATGATACTGGCTGGCAGGTTAGCTCAGTTGGTTAGAGCATGGTATTATAACTCCAAGGTATAATGAGTTAAATAAAATATATTAAAATTAATTTCCACCAGGTCAAGGGTTCAGATCCCCTAAATGGCCAGACATCAAAGAAACTAATACACTTTTTTTAATTTCAGTTTTTTTTTTTACTTTTAACATAGCCACTAGAAAATCTAATTAATTTATTTATTTTTGGCAGCTGGCCAGTAAGGGGATCCAATCCCTCTGACACCTTGGTGTTATTAGAAAATTTTAAATTACATATATGTGGCTCACATTATTTTTCTATTGGACAGCACTGATCTCAGTAACTCCTAGACCCCCGTTCGGTCCACTATACCACATCGTTAGTCACATTTTAAACAAGTACAGAGAGGTCACCTCTCTGGACCAAAGCCCAACAGAAAAAAGCACACGAGGAAACTGCATAACTTCTCCTCTTAAAGCCAGTCACTCCATTTCTTCAAAATATTGTGTCAGAAGACCCAGGTACAAATTTCAGGGCCGGCCCGTGGTTCACTCGGGAGAGTGCGGTGCTGATAACACCAAGGCCACGGGTTTGGATCCCATATAGGAATGGCCGATTAGCTCACTGGGTGAGCGTGGTGCTGACAACACCAAATCAAGGGTTGAGATCCCCTTACCAGTCATCTTTAAAAAAAAAAAATTCATTCTAATGCTATGTTCCCTGGGCACTATGCTGAGTCTCATTCTCTTCAATTGTTTAAGAAAGGTGTCTGGGGGCATTGAACGAAGATCATTTATAGCACATAACAGGCTCTCAAGAACTCTGCTGCTAGTCATCATTCATCCTCACCACTTTCTGAAGGAGATAATATTCAGCTAATACTTTTGAATAACAAGTGTTTTAATTTTAGCTAACAAAATGTTCTAAACAAATGTGTGAGGTCAGATATATTTTCAATCTTACAAAACACATCAGTATGGGGGCCGGCCCGTGGCTCACTCGGGAGAGTGCGGTGCTGATAAGACCAAGGCCCCGGGTTCAGATCCCATATAGGGATGGCCGGTTCGCTCACTGGCTGAGCATGGTGCTGACACCACCAAGTCAAGGGTTAAGATCCCCTTACCGGTCATCTTTTTAAAAATAATAATAATAATAATTTTACAAAGAAGCTGAGGACTCAATGTAAATGGAACCTTTTAAAACCAAAGGACAAATTCCAATTATAGTCAGAAACAATTGTTCAAGAGCAAACTACCAAGGTTCCTGCAATCGTGAATTTCACTGCACACTAGAATGAAAATGACTGTGGTTCTACAAACACACAGTTCCAAGTCTTACATTATTTCCTTTTACTAAAGATAGCACACCCCTTTAAGCTGAGTAAATTAACCATTAAGAATATTCTGAAAAAGTTTTGGATCCCTGCACTGGCCAGCACCTCCCCCACCCCCAAAAAAGAATATTCTGAAAAATATGATAACATCTTAAACTTGGAAGCTATTCCTAGGGTAAACTGAAGCATAATTCCAGGCAATACAACTCTCCCAGAAAGTACAGCTAAGCATACAGTATATCCCAGTAGTACTTAGCATTGCTTTCTCTTTGCAAACCAATATAACCATAGCAAGAACCCCTAACTTTCAACTCAAAAACACATTCCATGCCTGCATTTATGGATCAAAAGGAAAAGAACAGGGTGGGGAGGCTTTTTAATTGAAGACCCCCAAAACCCAGGAATACAACAGAATGTGTCAGCTGGCATAAAGATACTTAATGTGCCAAGAATTGGGAACTGCAGAACATATTTTATATGTAACCTAAGATTTTTTCCAGAATCTGCAATTCTAGCAATGTCTTGCTCAAATAAGCACTCATTTATTTGTTGGCTGCCATCAGTGTAAACATCCTCAAAATGAAAAAAAAAAAAATCCTTCATAATTTAAAATATTAACATTCATTGATGTAGCTCCAAGCCTTGATGACAGATCCTTCAGTTGGCCAATGTAGTTATTGGTATAAAAATAAATTCACTTACACTTCACCTTTTAAAAGTTTCACAAGCTGGGACTGCAAAATGGTGCAGCCTTTATAGAAAATAGTATGGAGGTTCCTCAAACAACTACAGATAGATCTACCACATGACCCAGCTATTCTACTTCTGGGTATATACCCAGAGGAATGAAAATGTCGAAGGGATACCTGTACGCCCATGTTTACTGCAGCACTATTTACAATAGCCAAGAGTTGGAACCAGCCTAAATGCCCATCATCAGATGAGTGGATAAGGACAATGTGGTATATCTACACTGGAATACTACTCGGCTACAAAAAAAAAAAAAAAAGAAATACTACAGTTCTCAGCAACATGGATGGACTTAGAGAAAATTATATTAAGTGAAATAAGCTGGCACAGAAGAGAAATATTGCATTTTCTCACTTATTTGTGGGAGCTAATAAAAATAAATAAGTAAATAAACAAATGAAGGGGTGGGGGGGTGGGGAATGAAGACAACAATCACAATTCCTTGATTTTGTTAAGACATGTGAACAGATATGATGTTGATGGGGGGGAGGAGGGAAAGGGAGGAAGGAAAAGCAGGAATTGATAAAGGGACATGAAAATCAACTATACTGTATATTGATAAATTAAAATTTTTAAAAAGGTGAAAAAAATTTAAGAGGGTAGATTAAAAAAAGTTTCACAAGCTAACTCTATCCTCAAGTTCCTCATTTCTTGTTTCCAGTTTTCATACTGTTTCAGAAAGTTTTCTGCTATTTAACCAGCAGAAGCTCAGTGGTCAAAGACCTAAGATGCCAATAAAAATAACCCTTATAATAATTTTAAAAAGGCAAGGATAAAAATGTGAAGTCAGGAGATATATTATCCTGAAAGTGGTTGGTGATATGGGCTCTTTCTGCAATTATCACTATAAGCTGGAGCATAGTTATACTAGCTAAGCTTAAGTTTAGGCATGACACAGCACTCAAAAGAAATGGACGAGTAGGCTGGCTGGTTAGGTCAGTTGGTTAGAGCACAGTGTTACAACACCCATAGTTATACTAGCTAAGCTTAAGTTTAGGCATGACACAGCACTCAAAAGAAATGGACGAGGGCCGGCCCTGGTTAGGTCAGTTGGTTAGAGCACAGTGTTACAACACCAAAGTCAAGGGGGAAAAAAAAAAAAAAAAAAAAAAAAAGACTAAAATTTTCAAGTATCTTTGCAAAGCTGCTTTATACTCAAAATCTCCAAATTATTTAAGAAGGAAATAGCTTCACTCAAGTATTTGCAGAAATTTCAAACCACTTAAAAATCAGATCTGTATTAAATCTGTCTTCAATTAGTGACAAGGTTGGATTCCAATCTTTCACATCATTTAACAGTTCTCTCCTCTTTAACAGAAATGAAGCCATTACTCAAACCACTAATGGTCAACAAGTAAGATTTACTAGTGGGCTATACATATGTCGTGTAAAATAAATAGCAGCTGTACCCGCTTCTCTTATGTATGGTTTACAAACCTTTGTCTGCAGAAAGATATTTCAGATGCACTTTAGTGTGAGGAGGAGCCTGTGTTTTCCCTTCACACTCAAGAACAGTACCTTCCCAACCCTCCACATTCACTTGCCATTCCACTTTAACAGAGGTAACTACAGCAATTAAATGTGGATTGAGCACAAAAAAATAACTTCATGGCCATTCTGTCACTTAACATTTTTAACCTTTTGTAAAATAGTGGGGTTTTTTTTGCCAGGGTATGTTCCATTACTTCACATGAGTTATTTGAAAACCATAAATGACCAAGGAAGTACATTATTTAACTTGTTTTACAGGTAAAGATTTATTATTCTTGACATTTCAAGCCTTAAAGGAAATAAATTTCTTGCTAGTGTAAGCAAACATGATAATACCTGTAAAGAAATAAAAATTATGTTACTCATAGTCTGAATATTAAATGTTTTTTATTAACAAGAATCCTCTATGTATGTAATACCAATGGGGAAATGTAAATAAAAATGCCTTCAATGGTAAAGTGTCCAATAGGTCACTAATATTAGTGTTCATGTCAAACCACTGCATCCTCTATTACTATGAAATTAGCCCTTCAGAAGACTGAGCTAAGGTAGGCTTCTTTAAGGGAATATTAGGGAAGAAAGCAAACTAACACAAATAAATTATTTCAGCGAAAGTAAAAACCACGATTGGTGAACCACGCAAATCAGAAGCTCGGAAGAGACAATTCAGTGAGGCTTTCCAATGGTCACCTGCCTAGTCCAGTCACTGGCATGTTGCCAGGTAAGACAGTATGTTGCCTCCGGGATAAGGAACGGTGGGGAAGAACATACCAAATAACTCCCCGCAAGTCTCAGAGTAGGTGTGCTCTATCCCCAGGGCTCGGTTCAATTCCATGCAATCCTGAGGGAGGTACTCGCGCCCATCCCACAACTATCTGCTATACTCCAGAAGACCCCAAGATAACCTCTGGATAACTCTGTCCCACTTTCTAGAACCAGAGGGGTTAAGAGCCACACCATCCTCAGAGAAATAAAGGGGGGGGAAAGGCGAGTTCCTCTAGGGACACTGACCGCACACTCATATTGACACCGCCCTGAGAAATGCGTCCCCCATTCTATCCTTTTTCTTCAGTGACCTTCCGTTCTTATAGCCTCGGGGAAGGTAAGAGACAGGCCACCGTCGTCCTCCCCCCAACCCCTGGGAAAGGTGCCTTTCTCAGTTGAGAGCCGCAGAGGGAGGGAAAAAAAGGTTGCTCCTCCCCGACCCACCCGACCCACAACTCCTGGGTGCAGATACGGTGGAGGAAAGAGAAGAGGAATGGAAAGTGACAGTCCTGTACTGGCTCAAGGCGTGATGAGAATTGGTGCTCGGAGAGAAATATGGAAGAATCCCCCGCTCCTGCCCCCCAACCCAAATGAATGAACTGAATAAAACGGGGAGTGGGGGAGTCAGTACGCTCAGTTCTTTCCATCCAGGAAGAAAGAGAGGCCCTCGGACGCAGCCTGGCCTCGCCGTCTTTTGCACCCCGATCTCGTCCTTTCCATCCAAGCCGCACATCATTTAACCCTTTAAGCTTTCTAAGAGAGTGTCCCCTTCCCCATCTGCCCCAAACACCGACCCCCCCCAATTCTGTTCAGACCCAGACTCCAGCTTCTTCCTTCCTACCACCCTCTCCACAGCCCTCACCAGTCCGGGCCCACCGCACCTGGAGATGCTCCTGAAAACGAATTGGCAGAATCTGGGCCATGGCGCTGTCGGGGGGTACGGTCTCCTCCTGTCACTGGGGCTGCGGGGCAGTGGCTGCCCGGGCTCTCCAAGGGAGAGGAGGAGAAGGGAAGGGGGGAGGATGGGCTCAGCAGGCTACTCTCCA
>NW_007740981.1:26466-27415 GCF_000696425.1 Galeopterus variegatus | reverse complement strand
TGTTGCTTCATATGTGGAGATTCAGCAGCAAATAAAATAGAGAAGATTCTGCTTGCTTAGAACTTGCTTTCATGTGTGTTGAAGGGTGTGATGTGAGGGTGGGGGGAAGAGGGACATAATAAATTAGGAAGTAAATAAGTTTACAAAAAAAGTTAAAGGATAAGACAAAATTCACATCTCAACAGCATAATAGACCCCAACTCGGGGTTAATATAGCATGTATTTAGATAATTGTGGTATAATTAATTCATGTATTTTTTCAAAAACACATATATATTTATCTCATTCCTATGCACCAGGAGGTAAGCCAGATTTGGGGGACAACATAAATGAACAAAACATAAAATCCGTCTTCAGGAAATTTGAGAGAAAGAACATGTCCTATGACAGTGCAAATAAAGTCATAACATGACCCACTGGGGTCCCAGGAATTCAGGCAGGCTAGCTGGGCAGGCTGGTCCAATTACTGCACGACCCCAGCTATAATGGCACTTTGCATTTCATGTGATCAAATGTCTTGGATCCCATTTATGGCATTGCATCAGGTTTTTTCTCATCTTTATTTTCCAGTTGCTGCTCATGGAAGTTGTCTGAACCACTATACTGGCTCCGGTCTTGGAGTTATACTGAAATTTTGAGAAACAAACAAACAAACAAACAAACAAAAACAGCTTTTATCTCCAACCCTGGACAACTCTTCCAGACAGGCTCACAAAATTTCCCTTGGAAGAAATATTCATTAAATGATAAAATGTCTTTAAAGGCAGAATATCTGGTGATGGAGTTTGGATGTGTTGTCCCCGCCAAAACTCATGTGGAAATTTGATTCCCAGTGTGGCAGTGTTGGAAACTGATTGAGTCATGTGAGCGGATCCCTCATGAATGGATTAATGTTCTTCCTGGGGGATGGGGAGTGATGAGTGAGTTCTTGCTCTATTAGTTCCCATGA
>NW_007740981.1:22609-26311 GCF_000696425.1 Galeopterus variegatus | reverse complement strand
TTTTTCCTCCCATATTTCCTGGAGCTCTGTCCCCAACTTGGCTGTGTCACTAACAATTTCCTGCTACTTTCTTCTCAAAGCTGTTCTTTAAGGTTCAAAAGAGGACATGTTTCTGAGCCTAGTGACAGATGATGCAACGTTCATTCATGTTTTAAAGAAATTCACTCACGTATTTAACTGAGTCTAATTATAATTTTGATTATAGCTAGAAATTTAAATTTATCTGTGATGAAAGAATATACTTGGGTCTAGAAATCTCAGGTATTTTTATAGTCACCTTATCACCTTAAGGCATTCTGTTGCCAAATAGTTTAAATAGTTGTCAAGAGAGAAAGAGAGTTTTCGAATTACCACACTTGAAATAAAGTAAAACATTTGGAAAAGTTAGAAAATACTTACAAATTTACAATATAACTAATATTTCATGACATAATAATGGATTACCTATCTTAATTTTAAATATCTAGTATACCATACAGTCATATAGGAATATAGGTGGAAGTTCAGTTAGCTTTAATTAAGAAAACATAGGGTGTCATAGTCCTTCAGTAACTAAGTTTACACCTCTCATCCTCCATTTTTCTCAATTACAATATAGATCTAAAAATGCCTCTGTGTTTACCTCACAGACTTATTGTGCACATTTATCTAATGGGTCATAAACATGAACAGGAGTCCAAGAGTCTAAAGCTGAACAAATATGAGGGATTGTTACCGTTATTATGCTTGTCCTGTGCTCCTAAATTTGAGCCTTATTAATGCTAATACTTAGTATAAATTATAAAAAATAAGCTAAAATTGGTGGTATTGGTTGGATAGTTCTCCCAGGAACCTGGAATAAACAAATGCAAATTCTCCCTCAGAAAATGCTTACACAAAAGGCAGAATCATCACAAATGAATTTTTATGAAATAAAATTTCACAGTAAAAACATAAAACAAAATAACAGAAAACCTAAAGAAGCAAATCCCCATGGATTAGTCTCTATGATAAGTACCTGCAAAATCATATAAGATTTGCAAATATAAAGATTTTCAGGTACAATTATAAAATAAACATTTTATTTTTTAATAGTTGTGTTATTACATATTTTAGAGAAATGATATTTTAAATTTTGACTATTCTGAAATAGTATTTCAAAAACTTGCTGAAGAATAAAAGATATCATCAGGAATGATCAGTAGACGTTTTTAAGAACCAAATTGAACCTCTAGAAATTAAACACAAACACACACACATATGCACACTTGGACATGGACTTTATTTATGGTTAAACATGAGATAGCCTCAACTGAAGATAATCAGTGAAGTGGAGAAAAGGCTGATATATATTATGTAAAAATCAGCACACAGTAACCAATAGAGAATGTGAAGGAGAGACTAGGACACATGGAAGCGAGCATAAGATTGTGTGAGAAGATCTAAACTATTATACATCTTAATATAGCTCAAGAAAGAGATGGGAATGATAATATGTAAGAGATAACAGCCAAAAATTTTCTAGAATTTGAAAACAACACTAATCCTTAGATTCAAGAACCCCAATAAATTCTGAATTCTAAGGAGGATAATTTCATAGAAATGTCCATCTATAACATGATAGTAATAAATCATAGAAAAAGAAGTCATCTTAAAAGCAGCAGAAAGAAAAATGATTACCTGCCAAAAAAGGAAAATTAGATTTACAGCTGATTTCTTTACAGTAACAATGGAAGTTTATAAGGCAATAAATAACATCTTCAAAGGACTAAGAAAAAAAGCCTAGAATTTAATGTTGTTGAGATTTGTTACAGTTCTTGCTGTGAAACGGAGACACAAAAAAGGATTACTCAAAGCAACCTGAATGCAATGAGAAGCCTGAAGGGACTGCACCTCAGCAACTCTTCTGTTAGAAGGAGAAAACCGGGTACAGCCCAATTCAAAGTTAGCTTCTGTTTTTATTGTACAGACAAGGAATTGTCACAAGAAAAATCAGTTGATTCAATCATTTCAGAAGGACACTAAAAGACATGGGCAACATGACAAAAGTTATCTATGGCTGAGTACAGCTTAAACAATAGAAACTAGTAACATCATTTAAATTAAAAATGTGACCTTCCAAAGTACAATTTTTGGAAAGCTAACTTGATCAAACTGCGATTGTCTAATCCAAAATATAACCTCCCCTTAAATGATTTAAGCAAAAGTTACATTCTTATGATTAAATCTAAGTGTAATTGTCTCTAAAGTTTCCACCAACAAACAGCTTGCCTTTAGCAAACATTTTTTCACATTTTCCCCTACAGCAATTCTTTCAACATCTTTTAGCAACAATCAGTATGTTAAATAATCAAAGTACATACTCCTATCCCTAAACAGTG
Organism: Galeopterus variegatus; assembly: GCF_000696425.1. Lineage (NCBI taxonomy): Eukaryota > Metazoa > Chordata > Mammalia > Dermoptera > Cynocephalidae > Galeopterus > Galeopterus variegatus. Next base: position 23,951 of record NW_007740981.1, on the reverse strand, counting down.
ATTAGAATTAAATAATCAAAGTACATAATCCCATCCCTAAAAAGTATTAGAATTGATTAGATGGGCCATTGCCCACTAGCTGTGGGCTTTTGCCCCCTAGCGGAAGAATTTTGTCCCTTACTGATTAGATGGGCCATTGCCCACTAGCTGTGGGCTTTTGCCCCCTAGCGGAAGAATTTTGTCTCTTAAAATTGCATTGCCTAAAAATGCATTTGTCCCTTAAAAATGCATTGCCTAAAAACCCTATACTAAAAATCAACTGAGAATCAACATATACTTGACTAGAATTGATTAGATAGGCTTTTTGCCCCACTAGCTAATGATTTTTGTCCCATAGGTTTTTTATTAATTTATTTATTTTTTGTGTGTGTGACTAGAATTGATTAGATAGGCTTTTTGCCCCACTAGCTAATGATTTTTGTCCCATAGGTTTTTTATTTATTTATTTATTTTTTGTGTGTGTGTGTCCTTTTTGAGACCGGCCACACCACGCTCAGCCAGTGAGCGCTGTGAGCGCACCGGTCATCCCTATATAGGATCCAAACCCACAGCGGGAGCGCTGCTGAACTCCCAGTGCCGCACTCTCCCGAGTGCGCCAAGGGCTCGGCCCGTCCCATAAGTTTTTAGCTAAAGAGCCCTGTCTAAAAATCAAATGAGAATCAAGATTTTTCACTCTCTACAGAAATTGAGGAAAAAAATAAAGACATCTTAGTTTAATAAAAAGTCAGAGAATTTGAGAGTGTTTACTTCCAAAAGATCTATACTAAAGAAACATATCGGGCACATGTTTCAGGAAAAAGAAAAAGGATCTGAAAAAAAATGTCTAAAATGTAAGAAAAAATTAAGTTTAACAAATAAATAAAAGCATAATAAAAATGGATGAAAACAGACAAACATAGATAAGTGTGAAAAACTGTGAATGTGTTATATCTAATTTGTAGTTATATCAACATTATAGATCTAAAACACTGGGTGAGAATCATATACTAGTGTGAAGAGGAGACTAGAGTTAAGTATTCTAAGATCCTTGCATTGTTTAGGAAGAGGATAAAAGTATTGATTACCTTTGACTATGTTAAGTTAAATATGTAAAACTTTGAGGGCAACCAATGAGAGGAATAAAACAGAGCAAATGTTCTCCAAAACAAGTTTTATAATTCATAATCAATGTAAAATAAGATATAAATGTAATAAAAAGACACAAAAAGATGAGTATCTAGGAAAAATGTGGCAATGAATATATATAATATATAGAATAATAATATATACGAACATATATAAAAGTATATATAGAATATATATTCTCTCTATATATAAAACCAGGTGGCATTGAAAAAAAAAA
>NW_007740981.1:20331-21290 GCF_000696425.1 Galeopterus variegatus | reverse complement strand
CACAAACTTAATGTCAAATAGAGAAAGTAAATCACAGAAGATGCATAAATGCAATTCAACCTATGTAGAAAAGACTAAAATAATATATTGCTTAGGGAGCTGACATGTGCTAAAGTCGTAACAATAATCATGTGAATGATTAACCCAACATTCAGGATAAAGTTTTGGGAATGATGATGGAATTAGGAAGGTATGATCAGAAATTGGGTACCTAAAAGCACAGAAGTGTTCATTTTATTATTTTTAAAATTGATTGTACATTGTATGAATATATATTACACATAGGAGTTTTTCTTATTTAAAAGTAAAAGATTGAATAGAAAAAAATTAAGGTAAAATGTTGTTTCTGCAGTAGGATATCAATTCTGTAATGTAATCTCTAAACATCTATGGCTTTTCCTCTGAAAGATATTTTATTATTTTAGCAATTTTGGGTAATTTCATTTTTACTTAAAAATACCTACTTTATTATATAATACATAAATTTCTCTCTTTTATTGAAAAATAATTGTTTAAACATATTTGTTGGGTACTGAGTTGAATATCAATATCTGTGTACAATGTGTGATCTAAAATCAGGATAATTAGCATGTTCATCATTATAGAACGTAATTGTTCCTTGTGTCCATTAACCAATTTCTCACTAGCCCCCCTCCTTTTTCATCTCTAGTAACCACAGCTATGTTCTCTCCCTCCAAAAGTTCAATGCATTATTATCATCAGAATTACTCAGAAACAATATAACTATCAGTCTAATAATGTTTGTACTGAAGTACTCTAAGATATATTTATACTACAGTTCAATGGTTCACTTAAATCCTCTTTGTAAATGTTGGACAATGTATTTATGATGGGCGGCAGACAGAGATGATTACAGAACTAATTACACAGATGGAGAAAATATGCCAGCAGGGAAACTATATATCGATTGTGTCACTTTTCTCACTCTCAAGAAAGTT
>NW_007740981.1:17983-19097 GCF_000696425.1 Galeopterus variegatus | reverse complement strand
AAAAAAAAAAAAGATGTCAGGGATGACTCTAACATTTCTGTACTGAGCAGATGGAAGGATGGACTACTGTTTATGGAGTTGAGAAAGGTTATGAGTAAAGTTGTTTTGAAATAGGAAAGAGATATCTGGAACCCAGTTTCAGATAAATGAGATTTAAGATGCCAATTAGACATCTAAGTGGACATAGTGAATCACCAACTAGATGTATAAATATAGCCAAAGTTCAGGGAAAATGGCTTGGTTGGAAATAAAGATTGAGAATCATTATCATAAATATGATGTGTAGGGCCGATCCCGTGGCGCACTCGGGAGAGTGCGACACTGGGAGCACAGCAGCGCTCTCGCCGCGGGTTCGGATCCTATACATGGATGACTGGTGCGCTCACTGGCTGAGCACGGTGCGGCCGGTCTCAAAAAGGACAAAAAAAAAAAAAATGATGTGTAAAGGAATGAGAATAGATGAACACAGCAAATGACTGAGTATAGAGAGGAGAAAGGTCTGTGGCACACTGCACCTGAACTTTGTAGCACATCAGTGTTAAGAGTTAAGGAGATCAGCAGCAACCAGCAAGGGAGCTGAAAAGAGACAACCAATTAAGTAGGAGATAAGTCAGGAGCATTTGTAAGTCAAGGGAAAATGTGTTTCAGGGAGGAATGAGTGATCAATTATGTTCAATGCAGCAGACAAATGACATAAGAGGAAAACTGGATCTTGACCATTTAATTAAACAAGTACGGGACATCATTGATTTTGACAAGAACACAACAAAAGTTGTAGTATCAATGGATTATCAATTCTAGCAGTCTTGAAGAACTGTTGGACAAGAGGTAGAAGAGTGAATAAGCTTCAGAGATAGAAGCTAAAAAGAGTAATACTATTTTATTTGCCTATTTCTTATGAAATATCAATGAATGTTCTGTGCATAATTTTCCCAAATCTTCAAATTCTTGTGGAGTAGATAAGTATAAACTCGGGAAATAGAATCTACTTCTTCCATTCAGTCCAGTTATTTCTTCTCTATAACATCTAAGGAATCCACGTTACTTTGCCTACTCCCTCGTCTAAACCCCAGTAATTCTTACTGCTTGTGCTAAAATTTGTGTGTTACTAGTT
>NW_007740981.1:15021-17613 GCF_000696425.1 Galeopterus variegatus | reverse complement strand
CTCCCTCGTCTAAACCCCAGTAATTCTTACTGCTTGTGCTAAAATTTGTGTGTTACTAGTTAATAGTTCATAGGCACGTGACTTATCCATGCCTGTGGATCAGAAGCTGTTTGCAGAATTTGTTTTGACATTTATTTTTTTAATCCAACCTCCAATTTTATCAAAGAAGCATTAGAAATGTGTCATAGATTTCTGTGCCTTGCATACAAGGTACCTATCATAATTCAATAAGTCGTTTTCAATTTTTAAAGCTAATTATTTTGTATGGCAGACATCCAATTTATATGTAATTTCAGCCTCCTTTATTAAATCCTCTAGTTTGCATCATAAACCAACCATATGATTTCATTTGTTTTTTCTATTTTTTGTTAGTATATTTTTTTCTGTTTCTTCTTAGTATATTTTTTACTTGACAAATTATATATATTTATGGGGTACAATGTAATGTTTTAATATATGTATATTTTATAGGAAGATTTGATCAATCTAATTAACATTCATCACCTCAAATACTTACCATTTTTTGTGTGTGGTAAGGACATTAAAAGCCTATTTTTTAATCAGTTTTTAAATATATGGTACATTATTATTCAGTGTGGTCACCACCCTGTGCAATAGATAACTAAAACTTATTCATCCAGTCTACAAACTTTATACTCTTCGATCACCATCATCCCTTTCTTCATAACCTCCTCTTCCTCTAAGCTTTGGTAACCACATTTTGACTCTCTGTTTCCACGAGATCAACTTTTTTAGATGCTACATATAACTGAGATCATGGAGTATTTGCCTTGCTGTGCCTAACTTATTCCACTTGGCATAATGTCCTGGAGCTGCATTCATGTTGTCTTGAATGACAGAATTTTCTTCTTTTTTTAAGTCTGTATAGTGTTCCATTGTGTATATATACCACATTTTCTTTATTCATTTATTTGTTGATGAACATTTAGGTTGCTTCCACATCTTGAACTTTGTGGTCAATGCTGAAATGAACATGAGAGTGCAGATATCTCTTTGGCATGCAAATTTCAATTCCTTTGGATATATGCCCAAAAGTGGAGTTGCCAGTAATAATTCTGTTTTTAGATTTTTGAGGAACATCCATACTACATTCCAAGATGCCTTTACTAATTTACATTCTCACCAACAGTGTACAAAGGTTCCATTTTCTCCGCATTCTCACTAACATTTGTTATCATTTTTCTTTTTACACACATTAAGGTAACACTAAGGAAGGGCTGACTCATCATTAAGAGTTTCAAAAATGCACTAGAGAAGCAAACTGAAAAGTTAAGTAGTACCCAACTCTGCTCAGATTTTGAGAAACCCAGGAGAGAATTGTGGAAAAGTATTCTAAGGTCATATCCAGGCAAAGTAGAAAACTTCCATCAATGATTGAAATTCACACCCATCAAGGGAATTTAATGGAAAACTGGAAGTAGCACGCCATGCATTTGTCATTCATTCATTGGTTCCATCCATCAGTCAGAAAGTATTCTAAGGTCATATCCAGGCAAAGTAGAAAACTTCCATCAATGATTGAAATTCACACCCATCAAGGGAATTTAACGGAAAACTGGAAGTAGCACGCCATGCATTTGTCATTCATTCATTGGTTCCATCCATCAGTCAACTAAAAGCTATTGAACATTCTTGACCATGACAGTTACTTAGAGTTTATTTTGAAGCAACATAAAAGGACATCACCATTTCCCAACTCTGCTGCCCATTGCTGTTATTTTGTGTTCATATACTCTACATTCCTTGAATTCATTTTTTAAGGTAGGCTTTACCTTTAAGAACAATTCAGGTTTACATAAATATTAAGAAGATAGTACAGAGGGTTCCCCCCTGTCTTATATTAGTATATTTGTTACAATTAATATTGATACATTATTATTAACCAAAATCCATGGTTTCTTAAGATTCCCTTAGTTTTTACCTAATGTCCTTGCTTCATTTCAGGATTTTACCCAGGACACCACATTACATATAGCTGTCTTGTCTTACTAGGCTTCTCCACCTGTAGCAGTTTCTCAGACTTTCCCTGTTTTTGATGACCATAATAGATGTAGTGATAGAGATTAGCTATTTTGTAGGATGCTTCTCTACAGAGACATATCTGTGTTTTTCTCAATGATTAGACTGGGTTTATGGGTTTTTTGGAAGGAAAATCATAGAAGTAAAATGTTTTGATTACATCATATCAAGGGTACATATTATCAAAGGTATATATAAGGGTACTATCAAGGGTCATGATGTGCTGCCCACACTTAGGGAGTGAGTAAGTCATGCTCTCATTCCTTGAGCACAGAGTACCTACATAAATTATTTTGTAATTCTTCTTCATGGGAGATTTGCCCCTTCTTTATTTATTAATTTATTTATGTATATATACACATATGTGCATGTGTGTGTGGTGATAATGTGTGTGTTGTGCATGTGTATCAGAATCAACACAGATATGTATTTATATTTTGGGTTATGATCAAATACTACTTAATTTATTTTGTTCATACTCTTCTGTATTTGGCCATTGAGAGCTTTTCCAATTGGCTCCTGTTGTTTTGCTTTGTTTTATTTTGTTTTTTT
>NW_007740981.1:0-14586 GCF_000696425.1 Galeopterus variegatus | reverse complement strand
GGCCATTGAGAGCTTTTCCAATTGGCTCCTGTTGTTTTGCTTTGTTTTATTTTGTTTTTTTTAAGCACTTCCTTACTTTCTGGCACTACAAGATGTTCCGGGTTCTTCTTGTTTATGTCGTTTCTAGTAGCACTAGAACTACTCATTTTTATAACTATCCCTGATTCTTTAATTGGAAAATGGTATTTGAAACAAAAATATGGGGAATTGGTATGTTCATTGTTAATAATAAGGTGCTGTTTTTAGGCCCCTCAGCTGACAGAGCAAGAAAATGTATATACATATACTAACTTAGGTATATACACACACATGTCTATAGGTAACCATCCACATTCATATTAAGCTAAACTTGAGTTCTTACTGACATCTCTACCTCTAATCCATTACCACACAGATTATTCTAGCCTCTTCTCCTTGTTTATCTGAAAATTCCTATTGCAAGAATGAGAAACCTGGCTCCATTTACTTAATTATCCAGTCTCAGTGTACGTGTATAACAGTATCAGAATTATTAATCCATGCCTCTATGGAAAACTACTTTATCAGCTAGAGTACAGTGCTTATGTGTGCTCCTTTTTGCCTTTAGTATTACAGATTCCACTAATTTCTGGGGTCAGTTAAGTCAACAGCCTTTCCTCTCCCTCCTTTGAATTCACTTTTTAGTGCTTATATGTGTTTCACTTCATTGTTTCTCTTTAACATTCACAAACATTATAAATTGAATGTAGTGATATGTCTTTCTGTGTATTTGTATATGTGATCCATTGCTGATTTTCTCATCTTCAAATTCATTGATGTTTTATTAGTCTAAAATTGAATTTTCTATAGTATAATTTGATTTATATTCACATTTTGCTTGCTTTTTTTGCTTTTTCTTTTAACAGCAAGAATTATTAACCATTTTTATTCTTTTGAACTATCTAAAGACAACTCAGAGCTGTATCCTTAAACAGTGCAGCTGAGTGCATTGTGTCCTTTTCAAATGCAGGTTTACATGGAGTGGAGCTGACTCTCTCCCGGAGGAGAGATTTGACTTCTCTATTCTCCTGATCACAAAATGTGTAATTCCTTCTTTCTTTCCTTTCAACATTATTGGGCAACAGTTTAGGCAGAAAATCTGTCCAGGAAGGAAAGCTGCATACAATGTTGTTGTCTTCTCTGCCTCACTGTCAATTACTGGTGTGGTTGGAATATTTACTAGATAGGTAAAATTACTCCTTTGAAACCTCACATACATGATTCAGATATTTAGACCTAATATTATGGAAATTAACACGTAGAGATAACATGAAGGCAATAAAAATGGTACAGAGCAACCTTTGCACTTGTGATTGCCAAACATATGGGTACATATCATGTTAGCCAGGGTGATGGAACATTTAATTAATGATAAAAAAGTGTTTTCTGTGTAGTTGTGATAATGAGGATGGTTCACTTTTTGTGTTAAGTTGTTCAGCAAAAAGATTCTGGTGTTTTGATTCTGACAGACCGGGTAGAAAATCTCAATTCTACTACAGGGAAAATGCCTAACACAAAAGGAATTGTAAAGATTAAATTTTGTATCTGATAAAAAGCGAAATTACCTAGTATTGCTGCTATCTCATACAAAGCAGTCAATGAATGCTAGTTTTTGTTTGTTTGTCTATTTCCTTTCTTCCTCTCACACTTAATTTCTTCCTTATTTCCTTTAATACAAGAATTATTTATGGTTTCAGGACATTTTCTTCATTCATTGGTTCTCTTTTCATTCATTTATTTCTTTCTTACTCTTTTCTATCTTATGGACTCCCTTCTTCCCTTCTTCTCTTTCTCTTTCTTCATTTTCTCCTCATTTCACATTATCTGATTTTATCTTAAGGATATTTTAAGATTACAAAAATGCATATAATATCACCAATGAGTAGATGTCATTTTTTAAATGTGTGGATCTTTGAGCATAGAGCATAGTTATTCTATATCAACTTGGGGCTGGGGGTAGAGAAGAATCTGAAACTAAATCAGAAACACACTGAAGACGTGAAAGGACACAGCAAACTACTTCTGTGTATCTGAATTGAGCTTATGGTGAAGCATTCTCTACTGGTGATTCTTATGAAGACAGTAGGTTTTTCAAAGCCCAAATTCCAAAAGCAGAACCCAGATGACTACTGTTACTGAGAAATCCTGCCTCTTCATGGATCTTCAGGTTTTAGTAGCCAAATAGTTGTTGAATAAAGCCTCTCTGATATCAGGTAGAGTCGGTGAATATCTTACAACTGAATCCCTAAGACTATGACTACTGTTACTGAGAAATCCTGCCTCTTCATGGATCTTCAGGTTTTAGTAGCCAAATACTTGTTGAATAAAGCCTCTCTGATATCAGGTAGAGTCGGTGAATATCTTACAACTGAATCCCTAAGACCTCCACATACACCAGGGCTTAAAGACTTCCGATTCAACTTCTTATAAAGCCTTTCAGATCACCTTTCTTTATCTTCTCTTAAAATATACTGTAGGATATGTTGGCTAAGGCATTGCTCAAATCAGTTTTCTCAAGACTGTTAAGAGTTTGTTCATCTGCAAGCCAAGAGAGCTTATGCAATTTTTAAAACTAAATTCAAAGGAATTTTTGCTTCTCTAAATTATGCTCATATACTACTGAAAAAACACATGATTAATAATAAATGTAAGTGAATAAACTATTCTTTACTAAGAAATTGAGGGACTATTTCACTAGTGTGCTTCTGAGTTGTATTTTGTTCTTCGAAGTTTAATTCACTCTGTTGTCATATTTTTATATAAATTTAGACTTCATTTACTGTATATTTCCATGTGGGCTTAATAAAAACGGTACAAATATGTTCAAAAAAACTGTATATGCTCAGCAATGCAATATATTCTCTTTTAGGAATACAGATTTTCTCATTGTCCTAGCAGTAATAGGTTTGTTTTTTCTCTCCCTGTAGTATTGAATCTCATATCTCTGGCCAATTTTTCTTACTAATTGTCAAGGCTCTAGTAAAAACAGTATGTAATTTATAAGTATTTATAGAACTATATTGACTTCTAAAGCAAATACCCAAATTTCACTGTTGTTTCTACGTCTGTTTAAAATTTCTGTCAACAAATGCTGTGAGCATGTATTCATTTAATTAATGGATGGTATACAAATGGCATACCTAGGAAAGATGCTATAATAAGTTAAAATATCAGCATATATATAGCATGTGTGTGTGTATATATATAAGTATAAGTATAAATATATACGTATATCTCAACATTGAAGATTTGAGCCATCTCAGCTTTGATACAGTTGGGTAAGTCTATTCTGACATATGTGTGTCAGTTCACGCTGCTTCTGTCTTTTATAATCTGGATCTTTTGATATGTTAATTCCTAATTCCAACTTCTGACCCTATTCAAAATAGTTTTCTTTCACTTAATCAAGAGAAAGAAACAAAAACAAAAACAAATGAAAGACTGAGCTGAAGTTTTTAAAAATGTTTCATTTTTTAATTGGAAAAGTAACCTAATGAATATTTAACATGGAAGAGTAAATAGATCATAATTATTTAAAAATACTTATGTTTACAATGATGAGAGGGCTGGCCATAAAGTTCTTCAGTCATTCTTATTAACATGAGAGCCATCATTGTGTTTATAATCATTCTGCCTGTACTCATTCTAAAACGACTCAAATTTTTGCTTAAAGTCACAGGTTTCCATTACTACCTGACACTTCAGCTAAATGTTTTAATATGCTCTTTAGTTACACAATTTCTTCAAATGTCATTATGAGAATATATTGAAGTAGATAAGGAAAAAGAAAGCAAGGTGGATTATTTACTAGATCTTGCTATATCTGTACCCTTATTTTTTAATCTTATTTTTGATAAATATCTTTCACATACGAAAAGGACCCACAGTAAGGTATTTATTGCTGCATTAACTATTCTTTCTCCAAAGAAAGAAATGACAATAAAATCACTCATATGGTGTACCTCTTAATAGTCTCTCTCCATCCTTTCTCTCTCTGTCTCTGTCTCTGTCTCTCTCTCTCTCTTGCTCCCTTCCTCCCACCCCATTTTCCTGCTTTTCTTTCTCCCTCTGTTTGCTATGAACACTAGATACCAGGTGGATAATATTTTTTGGCCACTTCAACAGAAGAAGCAATAATGGCAATATCATTCAGTAGTTTTAATAATCAAAATTTCTGCCCAGTAAAGCCAAAACTATGTCACGTAAAAAGATTTCTTGGCAGTTTGTAAGTGCTGTTAATATTTTTCTCACTGACAATATGAACCATATCTACAACTAAGAAAAATTGTGAAGAAGTTCCTTCATCTATCCTCAAATGAAATTTGCAGCTGCTCTAATAGGCAGGGCTGGTATTGTAACTGGGCCACTTAAAGTATCTACTTTTATTTATTGCCTGAATAATTGCTTTTGTTTGGAAAACAGACCTCTAGAACAAAGCTAGATATCTTTCTCTTGCCTGATTGCTCTGTCTAGCACTTCCAACACTGTGTCAAATAGGGCTGGCCAGACAGCTCAGTTGGTTAGAGCACAGCCTTATGACACCAAGATCATAGGTTTGGGTCTCCACCCAAGCCAGAAATCAAAAAAAAAAAAAAAAAGACTTTTTTTTTAGGTGTAATCCCATTTGCCTATTTTTGCTTTTATTGTCTGCACTTTGGGGATCAAATCTAAAAGTCATTGTCCAGACCAATGTCATGTAGTATTTTTCCATATTTTTTTTCTAGCAGCTTTACAGTTTCAGGTCTTATGTTTAAGTCTTTAATCTGTCTTAACCCAATTTTTGTATATGGTATGAGTTAAGGGTCCACTTTCATTCTTCTGCATGCAGATATCTAGTTTTCTCAACACCATTTTTTGAGGAGACTTTTTTTTTCCAATGTGTATGCTTTTTTGCTTTTTTCCAATGTGTACATTTGGCACCTTTGTTGAAAATCAATTGACAATACATGCATGGGTTTTGTTACTAGGCTCTATTCTATTTCATTCATTGATGAGTCTATCTTTATGCCAGTACCATGCTGTTTTAATTATTATTGCCTTGAAGTATAGTTTGAAATTGGGTAGTGTGATGCCTCCTGCTTTGTTTATTTTTCTCATAATTGCCTTGGCTATTTGAGATTTTTGGTGGTTCCATACAAATTTCAGGATTATTTTTTTCTATTTCTATAAAGACTGACATTGGATTTTTGATGAGGATTGACTGAATCTATAGATCTCTTTGGGTAGTGTGGACATTTTAATAATATTAATTCTTCTGATCCATAACACAGGATATCTTTCCATGTGTTTGTGTTTTCTTCAATTTCTTTTATTAATGTTTTATAGTTTTCAGTGTATAGGTCTTTCACTTCCTTGGTTAGATTTATGCCCAAATGTTTTACTTTTATTTTAGCTATTGTAAATGGGATCATTCTCTTGATTTCTTTTTCAGAAAGTTTGTTGTTAGTGTATAGAAATGCTACTAACTACACTTGTTAATTTTGCATCCTGCAACTTTATTCATTTATTACTAATAAGAGTTTTTTGGTGGAATCTTTAGGGCTTTACATATATATAAGATTATGTTATCAGCAAATACAGACAATTTCACTTCTTACTTTTTTATTTGGATGTGTTTTATTTCTTTCTCTTGCCTGAGTGCTCTGGAAAGGATTTCCAATACTGGATTGAATAGAAGTGGCAAGAGTGGACATCCTTGTCTTATTCCAGATCTTAGAGAAAAAATTTTCAATTTTTCACTCTTGATTCTTATGTTAGCTGTGGGCTTACTGTATCTGGCCTTTATTGTTTTGAGGTACTTTCCTTCTATCTTAATTTGTTGAGTGTTATTTTATCATGAAAGAATGTTGGATTATCAAATTATTTTTGTGCTTCTAGTGAGATAATCATAAGGTTTTTGCCCTCCATTTTGTTAATCTGATGTATCACATTGGTTGATTTGCATATATTGAATAACACTTGCATGCCAGGGACAAGTACCACTTGATCATGGTGAATGATCCCTTTATTGTGTAGTTAAATTCTGTTTGGTAGTATTTTATTAAGGATTTCTGCATCTATGTTCATCAAGGATATTGGCCTGTAATTTTCTTTTCTTGTGGAGTCTTTGTATGGCTTTTTCGTCTGGGTAATGTGGCCTCATGAAATAATTTGGAAGTATTCCCTTCTCTTTGATTTTTGAAAGAGTTTTAAGGATTAGTACTAGTTCTTATTTAAATGTTTAGTATAATTCAGCAGTGAGGCCTTCACATCCTGGGCTTTTCTTTGATGAGAGACATGTCACTACTGATTCAATTTCCTTACCTATTACTGGTTTGTTCATATTTTCTCTTTCTTTTTTATTCAGTCTTGGTATGTTAATGTGTCTAGAAATTTATCAATTTCTACTAAGTTATAAAATTTCTTGGCATATAATTGTTCNAGTATAATTCAGCAGTGAGGCCTTCACATCCTGGGCTTTTCTTTGATGAGAGACATGTCACTGCTGATTCAATTTCCTTACCTATTACTGGTTTGTTCATATTTTCTCTTTCTTTTTTATTCAGTCTTGGTATGTTACATGTGTCTAGAAATTTATCAATTTCTACTAAGTTATAAAATTTCTTGGCATATAATTGTTCATAATAGTGTTTTGTGATCCTTTGTATTACTATAATATCAGTTGTAATATCTTTTTTTCATTTATGATTTCACTTGAGTCTTCATTTTCTCAGTTTTTTCTAAGTCTAGATGGCAATGATTTGTCTATTTTCTTTTTTTAAAAAAGCACGAGTTTTGTCAATCTTTTGTATTGTCTTTCTGTTCTCTATTCATTTATTTCTGCTCTAATTTTTGTCTTTTTTTTCCCCTTCTTCTGACAATGGGCATAGTTTGTTCTTATTTTTTTTATTTTCTTGAAGCAGAAGATTGAGTTGTTTATTTGAGATTTTTCTTCTTTTTGGATGTAGGTGTTTACTGCTATAAATATTTTTCTTTGAACTGATTTTGCTGCATCTCATAAGGTTTGATATGTTGCATTTTCATTTTTATTTGTCTCACAGTATTTTTAAATTTCCCTTTTAATTTATTCATTGACTTAGTGTTTGTTCAGGAGCATGGTGTTTAATTTTTATGTATTTGTGAATTTTTCAAAATTCCTTCTGTTGTTGATTTTTAGTTTTATACCATTGTGGTCAGAGTAGATACTTGATATTATTTCATTCTTCTTAAATTTGCTAAGACTTGTCTTGTGGCCCAACATGTGATCTATCCTGAACAGTGTTCCATGTGCACTTGAGAAGAATTTACATTATCTTGCTGTTGGATGGAATATTCTATATATCAGTTAGGTCCATTTTGTCTTAAGTGTTCAAGTCCAATGTTTCCTTGTTAATTTTCTGTCTGTATGATCTGTTCATTGATGAAAGTGGGGTATTGAAATCCTCTACTGTTATTGTATTGCAATCTATATCTCCCTGTAGATTCTTTGATATTTGCTTAAACACTTAGGCCCTTTGATGTTGGATTCATATATATTTACAATTCTTATGTCATCCTGATGAATTGGTAAATTTGAATTTTACCTTTGAAAGGACTGTTAGGATGCAATTGATTTTAAGGTCATTTCTCTACCCTTTTCCTACATTTTATTTTGTTCTCTCACCAACTAAACTTACATTTTACATTGCCTTTCTATATGACCCTGCAGCTCTGTGAAACTTTGAACAATTATTCAGATTGTTATAACTTTCATTGTGGGAATTATCATTAGAACTTATTGATTCAACACTTAGGTAATTAATAATTTCTAAATGCCATAGGCAGGCCTATCAGTGAGCAGGCCACTCTCTCTTCTATCATGGATTTTAATAATTATACTCAATCTCAGTAAACATTTTCCTAGATAATGTTTGTGCTAGGAACATTGTTCACTATAAAGAAAACTCTATACTGCTCCCTGTATGTTTAATAAATTTTCAGGCAATGGCTTAAAAATGGTTCTCTGTGATATATTAATGATTTTCCATTTGAAAATAATTCCATTTGAAAGGAAACAACTTGCAAGCAAATGTACTAGTTGATAGGATAGCCAAGAATGACAAGGCAAATAGCAAATAGTAAACTGTAAGATAAATGAAGGTAAGAGGTCTTCATTCATTCAAGTTGATGACAAATGCATTGCTTTTCAGTCAATAAAGATGTTTGTATATGATAAAATAGACAATTACTAAAGCCCAACATAATTTTCTGTCTTTAGATAGTATGAGAAAAATCCACCAAATATTTTAAATGTATATTTGCCACTGCACATGGTTTTCACAGATTTTTAGAATTTTAATTTAATATTATTACAGAAAGAGAAATATGAATACACTGAAATTTTTTGAACAGCTTAGACAGTAATTTGCCTTTTGAATTAAAATAAGGAAAATGTGGAATCATTGTCAGTTAAAAAGTTAAAGGACATGTATCAATTAGAGTTTTCTTCTATGAAAATTGCATGTTTTATAGAAATTTACAACATAATAATGTCTTTGGAGCTACTTCTATCCTATTTTTACCTGTGTATTTATATCTCTTTTGAGAACCACCCCTCACCACCACCCCCCCTTTTCCTTCAGGTATCCACATTCCCTTTTGTTATTTTCAGGTGGCCAAAGTTAATCATAATGTCCCCAAAGTACCCTGTCTACTTCTTTCTTCTAAAAAGTTTACTTTTTCATCACTCAGTCCCTCTGGATCAGACTTGGCTTTTTGATAAATGTTACTAATAAGAGAAAATTGCTCATGTTACACTTTGTAGGTAGAATAAACTCCAAATGTGGAAAAATGAACTTATCTCTTTAAAGAGCAATTGGAATTTGGGACATAATGAAAGAAGTTGTTTAGGACATTTAAAAGAAGCAATTAAAAGGTGAGATTGTATTAATATGGTGTACCATTAGTTTTGCCATACTTTTAGATTCTATTTTAAATTACATAAACTCATTCCTTTCTTGAAGGTGCCAGTTATCTGCTAAGGAAAGTCCTAAAACAGTAACTACTCAAGTAATTGACAGTGACATTCAGAATAGAAATTTATATTCACAGAACCTAATTCTAAATACAATAACCAACACTTGCTACTTCCTAGCTCACCATCTTGCTGACATCACCTCCTGGGATAGTTTTTCAGGCCAATTTTTGATCCTTATCTGTCTCTTTACCTGGTTCTCTCAGGTAAACTAAGTGGTCTACATTTTGGTTGGTTGTGTTAATGGAGCTACCAGCCTCTTAATTATTTTTCACAAAATACCCATTACTTTAAAATATATTCTTAGGTTGGAACTTTCTAACACAGCACTCTATTAACTAATAAAGTCAGCCTTAGGGGGAGAACATTGGAGCTCTCTTTACACAAACTTCCTCCCCCCTTTGCATAAAATCTGTGAGCCCCTTTTCCAGAGTTAGGGGCAATAACATAGGACCATTTGTTTGGGGGTGATACCCCTGATTTATAATATGAGAAGTAATAGGTTGCATCTTATAGTTTGGAAATTGTGGCATAAATTAACCAGGGCCCCAGTATTCTGAACTGCTGCTGCATGTAGAGTAGAGCTTCCACCCTATGAGGAGGGATGGCTAGATGAAGTGAATCACTGATTTCTATGTCACACTTAACAGAAGGTCTTAGGCCTCTGATTGCAAAATACCCATTACTTTAAAATATATTCTTAGGTTGGAACTTTCTAACACAGCACTCTATTTCCTAATAAAGTCAGCCTTAGGGGGAGAACATTGGAGCTTTCTTTACACAAACTTCCTCCCCCCTTTGCATAAAACCTGTGAGCCCCTTTTCCAGAGTTAGGGGCAATAACATAGGACCATTTGTTTGGGGGTGATACCCCTGATTTATAAGATGAGAAGAAGTAATAGGTTGCATCTTATAGTTTGGAAATTGTGGCATAAATTAACCAGGGCCCCAGTATTCTGAACTGCTGCTGCATGTAGAGTAGAGCTTCCACCCTATGAGGAGGGATGGCTGGATGAAGTGAATCACTGATTTCTATGTCACACTTAACAGAAGGTCGTAGGCCTCTGATTCTTCCAGCAGAATGTGTTAGGAAATCCTGGTTTCTTGACCCTCCTGTTGAGATAGCATAAATCTTGACAGGTGGCTGAGAAGAGAGGTAACCCCCTGTTCTTGGCAACAACCACCCAGAGTGAAGCTTCTATCAAAGACACCTAGGGGCAGGGAGGCAGCAGGTCAAGTCTCAAATGCTGCAAAAATTCCCCTTTATTACCTAGATTTAGTGGATTTTCTTGCATAAATATGTCTTCATTTTTTTTTTTATTCCCTTAGAACAGTTTCCAGAGATTTGATTTTTTCCCCCAGTATGGTCATGTATTAGTTTTGAAAAGCTACCCTACCAAATTACCACAAACTGGAAGGTAAGAAACAACAGAAATGTATTCTTTCATGGTTCAGGAGGCCAGTAGTATGACAACAAGATGTCATAAAGTCCACGCTCTTATCGAAGGCTCCTGGGAGAATTGTTCCTTATCTCTTCTAACTTCTAATGGCTCTTGGCAGACCTTGGTATGTGGCAGCATAGCTCTCCAATCTATTCCTCTGTCTTCACACAGCTTTCTTCTCTGTGTCTCTATGTATATCCTCTCTTCTTACAAGGTTACCAGTCATTGGAGTTAGGACCTACCCTAAATAAAGGGTGATCTTAAAACCCTTACCTTGGTTATATCTGCAAAGATTCTATTTCCAAATACCGTCACATTCTGAGGTTCTGAGTAGACATAAACTTGGGAAGACACTTACCAACCAACTATAGCTTCTTTACTGGGAAGCAGGTCTGTGAAGCTCCACATGCTGCCATTCTAAAAGTGGGATCCTACATTTTATTAAATTCTTCTTTATAATAATTTGTTCAAGAGAATGTTATTCAGCTCTCTTGTTTCCTGATTAATTTCCCAATTATTTCATAGTAACCTTTGATAGACTACCAAATATTGCATGCTAACATTTCCCATTTTTATTATTTGAAATTTTTGGCTTTCTGACTGACTTTCACTTTTTTATTTTGAAGTATGTGGTATTTGAAGGAAACATTATTTTTTGTTAGCTTTTGGACCTTTTCATTTAAAATATGTTAACTACATAGTAATTCTGTGTAGTGTTCTATACCAGTACAGTTTTGGAAGAGACAAAAATAAAATTTTAACTTGGACAGCTGCCCCTCCAAAGCTTAGGAACTAATTGACTGGTACAGTCTACCAAAATATAATCACTAATATATAGTCATTCTTTACATCAGTGTGATAAGTCTTATTGTAGAGGGTTTCTCTGCATGCTGACCTTAGGAATTCTGACACACTCCAATAGTATCTCAGTATCAATCAGTGAGGTAAAAACGAACCCTATACTAAATTCTTCGGATAGAAAGAGAATTAGGTCTGCATATGATGACTATCATGACTCACATGAAATGTTAAATTTTATTGTTTTACCTCAAATAAAATGATTTAAAATATAATTTATGTGAAAAACAGAATAAAATATGTGTAGATAAACACTGAACAGTCTCTAAGTCTCTAAGCAGGACAGCAAAAGCAGAATTTATTTTAATATTTAATAAGCTTTAAAATATGAAAATGTATAATATCTCTATATCTGCAGAAGAAATGTAATGAGATCCAATGTGTTTGGAGTGATGGACTGATGAAAGATAAGACTGTGAGAGATGATTCAGAAAATGGAGGTAGGAGCCAAGTTATTCAGGACCTTAAAGTTTAGGCTGAGGAGTTTAGACTTGGAAATATTAAGTAGAAAAACCTACAGCAGGAAGAGTTTATTCTGCTTTGCTTACATTAGAACTTACAAAATTTATTTTTAATGCATGAACACAAGCTTCTTTTAATTGAAATTTTGCATGAGACCTCACTATAATAAATAGATAAAAGTAAGACACTATGATTGAAGCAGAAACAGGGCCCAGGTCTGTTGCTTTGCCTGCCATGGATTTGTCACCCCTTTTCCCCTGGGTGACAGAGTCTCCAAAGGTTATTCAAACCCATCTCTTTTGAGCAGTGAGAAGCCCCAGAAAGGGGTTAATATCCCAGAACTTCCTCAAGTGTGAGGCATTTCTTCCATTTGGGAAATTAACCACGAATTGGGGTTCTCTTCCTGCATTTATTCTACAGACCAAGAAGTTACAGGAAGAGACATAGGTGGGGTTTTGCTAAGTACAGTTTAACAAATTTGACAGTAGAAGCTGGTAACATTCAGTAAGTCAAGTCAGATGACATTCTGTTAGGCAATTAAGTGATCCACTAACAAAGGCTTGATTTAGCAAACATTCCTTTCCTTACCACAGTTTCCCAGGATCTTTGCATATCAATCAGTAATTTGTCTGTCTTTGAGCCAGCAACCTTATCTAGCAACAGAGACTCAATAGCCTAGGGAAAATTTCCTGTGCTTTGCAAGGTCAATATTTGAAACTGCAAGGCTTTGGAACACCAGGCCTTGTGAATTACATTTGCTTTATGAATCTTCTACACAGGTCTGTGTCTTTGGGCTTTTTTTTCTCTGCCCATCTGAAGCTGAAATCCCTGCAAAGAAACATCATCTTCTCAGTATGTAGAAACATCCTTCTCATCAAAAACCATTTCAGAATTTGGGTCCAGTTATGGATAAATGTGTCCCCCAAAGTTCAATGTATTAGAAACTTAATCACCACTGTGACACTGTTAAGATGGTGAGAAATTCTATTATGGTAATTGAAAGGTAGGGCGTTGAAGAGGTGATTAGGTTGTGAGGACTGTACCCTTGTGAATGTAGTGATCCACTCATGGAGTAATAGCTGTGGTTCTGATGGCTTTAAAAGGAGAACTAGTGAGGAGACCAGTCTCTCTCATTCAAGCTATTCATCATGTGACACCCCACACTGCTGTGAAGAGACACCACCCATCAAGAACAAGGCCTTCACCAGATGTGTTCCCTGGACTTTGGACTCCCCAGCCTCTGAAACTGTAAGCAATAAATTTTGCTTTTTTACAAATTACCCAGTTTCAAGGAATTTTTTTTTTATAAGCAACATGGATGAACCAATACAGAAAATTGGTACTAGAGAAACGGGGTGTTCTTTATGACATATACTTGAAAACGTGGAAGCAGCTTTGGAACAGGGTATTGGATAGGGGTTGGAAGAATTGGGAGAAGCAGGCTAGAAAAATCCTATATGCTTATGAGACACAGAAAGACATGAAAACCAGGGAAAGTTTGTAACCTCTTAGAGACTGGTTAATTGGCCATAGAAATTAGGAAAAGCTTATCAGAAACTGGAGCAAGAGTCACCCTTGTTATAGAGTTGCAAGGAACTTGGCTGCATTCTGTTCATGCCCAAAAGTTTTATAAAATGTGGAACTTAAAGGTGCTGACCCAGGGTATTTGGCAGAAAAATTCCTAAGCAGCAAAGCATTAAGTAGCTGCATGGATACTTGTAACAGCCCATGCAGAGTTATGGCAGCAAAGGCATGAAATAAAGCTGAAATTCATAATTAAAAAGGAAGCATAGGGCTCTCTCTCTCTCCTGCTTCCTCTTGCCATGTGATCTGCTTGTACCCGCTGGCTGCTTGCTGCTCTCTGCCATGAGTGTAAGCAGCCTGAGGCCCATGCCAGATGCAGCTGTCCCAGAATCATGAGCCAAATAAACCTCTTTTCTTTATAAATTTCTCAGTCTATGGTATTTTGTTATAGCAATACAAAACATACTAATACAGAAAATTGATACCAAGGAGTGGGGTGTTGCTAAATAGATACCTGAAAATGTGGAAGCAAATTTGGAACTGAGTAATGGGCAAAGGTTGGAGGAGTTTGGAGGACTTAGAAGAAGACAAAAAGATGAGAGAAAGTTTGAAACATTTTAGAGATTGGTTAAATGATTGTGACCAGAATGCTGATAGAAACATGGACAGTAAGGGCCATGTGGATGATGATGTCTCAGATAGAAATGAGGAACTCATCAGGAATTGGACAAAAGATCACCCTTGCTACACCATAGCAAGGAACTTGGCTGCATTGTGTCCATGCCCTAGGACTTTGTGGAAGGTTGGACTTAAGAGTAGTAAACCAGAATGTTTGGCAGAAGAAATTTCCAAGCAGCAAAGCATTAAGTAGCTGCATGGATACTTGTAACAGCCCATGCAGAGTTATGGCAGCAAAGGCATGAAATAAAGCTGAAATTCATAATTAAAAAGGAAGCATAGGGTAGAAAATTTGGAAAACTCTTAGTACAACAGCATAAAGAGTGTCTTCCCATCACAGGCCCAGAAGCTTAGGGAGACAGAATGGTTTTGGGGAACAAGCTCAAGGCACCCTCCACAGGCTTGTCTCCCAGGGCCACCTCAGGATACTTCTCCCTGCATCCTGGCTGCTACAGCTGCACCATCTGTGGCTAAATTGGCCCCAGGCATGGATGGATCTGCAGCTTCAGAAGATACAAGCTAGAAGTCTTGGCAGCATCCACGTGGTGTTGAGTCTGTAGGCTCACAGAATGCCAGAGCTATGGGTGCTTGGGAGCCTCTACACTGATTTCA
>NW_007740980.1:26503-27426 GCF_000696425.1 Galeopterus variegatus | reverse complement strand
CAGCTCTCTTCTGGATAACTACAGCTCCTGACTTATTTCCATGTTGAAAGAATATTAATCCACCTTTATCACTCATGAAGATATAATAGGCCACAGTTCTTCCAGAATGATTCAGGCCCTGTAAGTTGTTTCCTAGTTTCTACTGAGGAGATTGAGACCTTCTGTTTACTGTGCTTATCAGTAAAATGAAAATAATAATATACCCTCTCATAGAATTGCTGTGAGTATTGAATGAGCACTTACCATGTTCCTGGCATATGGTAATTTTTTTTAATTGGCTATTATTATCCAATCCCTAAGTATTCCACTTCTGAATCTAGAACAGCCTTCAAGACATAGTTACTGAGTATCTACCATGTACCGGGCATTATACTGGGCACTGAAAATACAAACTATACAAAATAGGCAAAGTATTTTTTCTTATGGAGCTTTTATTGTAGTGGGAGAGATAAACAAACAAATAAAAGATTGAGACAATTTTGAATAGTGGTAAATGTANTAGTGGGAGAGATAAACAAACAAATAAAAGATTGAGACAATTTTGAATAGTGGTAAATGTATTATACTTATGAGAGAATAAAACAGAATGATATGATGGAGAAGGCTAGATGGGAAGCTATGTTAGATGGGGTGATCAAGGAAGGGCTCTCTGAAGAGGGCTCTTTCAACTTGATATGGGAAAAGCACTGGAGTCAAAGGCACAGCAATGGCAAAGCCCTAAAACCAAGTGAACTTGGTACTGTAGAGACAGATGGCCAGTGTTGTTGAAGGAAGCTGACAATGGAAGGATCTGGTACTCTCACATGCCCTGCCCATTCCAGTCTCTCAACAAACTCAAAGTTCAGGTGGTCCAACTGAAAATTCTGCTTTTGTTTTGCAGGCTGACTGATCTGTGGGCTTTGCCATTTGGAAATAGGAAGAAG
>NW_007740980.1:23454-25466 GCF_000696425.1 Galeopterus variegatus | reverse complement strand
TGAGGGTTGCGATCCGTTGCCGGACACGGAAAAAAGGACAAAAGACAAAAAAAAAAAATATGTTCTATATAATGGACTATGTATATAAAACAACCAGAGAAATTTTTACAGTGACTGGATACATGATATTGTTTTTGTTATTACTTTTAGATGTGTCAACGGTATTGTGATTGTTACTGAAACCCCAAAGTTCTGTTTGCTCACTGCTCAATAGCCAATAATTGAGAGACAAGTGTTGGTGTAAGGAAAGGCAGCCTTTAACCAGGAAGCTGGCAAACTGGGGAAATGGTGGACTTATGTCTCAAAGACCATCTCCACTTTTTCCAGGCTTGTGAAAGGGTTTTATAAGGACAGGTGGTAGGGGCTGATTAATGGTAACCTAAGCAGGGACGTGCAGGCATAATCATAAAATTGCAGATCAAAGAACTTCTTGGGTGGGAGCTGATTCATAGTAACCATCCTCCATGAGGTCAAGTCACGGATGCAGTTCCTGTTAACCTCAAAAACATCTAGTTAGTAAGCTAGTAAAGAATGGCCACCTGGGTTAATAATTTCTTCTATAATTATTCTGTGTACAGTGTGAGCAAAAGCCGTTATGTTCTAGCAATCACGTGAACAAGAATCATTGTATTCTAATGTCCAGCTGCAAGCTATGCCATTCAGGTTACAAGAGTAAGGGGGAAAAAAACTTATTTTAATTTAGAAATTTAACAAAATGGAGTCACTTCTGTTCAACTTGTTACATGAGTATATTTTTTATAAGGTTCCTTATCCTCTAGAGATACATACTTAAATAATAACGTTGTACCAGTCATATCGGACCTGAGACAAAAGGAAAAATCGGTAATACTGATTGTGTCTTTATTAAAAATTTTGATTTTGTTCATTATAGATTTTTTTACACTATTTTTGATTTTGTATATAACGTTGCTTTAAAATATTATTTGTCTCAATTGCTAAGCTTTTTTGGCAGCCCCTACATCCTATGCCCGAGGCAAGTGCCTCACTGGCCTCACCCTAGTCCAGGCGACGTTAAATTTGTGGATAACAATTGTCTAAGATTTGCTTCAAACAGTATGAAGGGAGGGAGCGGGTTATAGATTAATAAGATCACCATGAGATGATAACACTTGAAGGTGTGAGGCATGTACATCCGATGCATCATACTATAAATTTTTCTACACAATCTCTCCGGCAAAGTCGAACCTTCCCCACACATTTATTAGGGAAGACGGAGGAGAGACAAAAAGGCACGTTGAGCACGAAAACCACAAAGACGCGGAGGCCTCCGAGGTTTCTAGAGCGGACTCGGAAATGACGCCCGGGGAGGTAACTCTGCTCCCTTTTTGCAACCCCGGAGTTTGGAGTGTTTGCGGTCGCGTTTTTCTGGGGTGTCCCACCGCGATCTCGGGGACCAACCCCTTGAGCTCCTGATCCCAAGCAGGAATGCCAGGTGCTTAGAGGAGGATCTAGAAAGGCCGGGCTTCAGACGTTCCAACCGGACGGAGGTGGGTCTTGGGGAAACGTCCCAAGTCCCACCTGAAAACCTTCGTCTGGGACTGCAGTTGGCCTCCAGGCACACATTCTAGCTCAGAAGAAACAGATCGCAAAAATCCGGAGGAGGCGACGGCACCCAAGCATCAGCGTTTCGCCTCCGGACCCCAGCGGAATCTGCGGGACGTTGGGACAGGAACGAAGTCCAAGACTCTGCAGAGACTCGTCCGACCCAGGAGCAGACAGCACTGGCCTAGACACTAGCAGGTAAGGTCCATTCGGAAGCAGCCCGTCCTCGTGGATAAGAATTTATTGTTTGGGGATTGATTGTGAGGGATGGTCGAATTCAGAGAGGGATTCAGGTTCTTGAGCCACAGTTGTGGGGAGTTTACCTGCTCTGGATAACAGTATGGTGTGGAAGACCGTCACCTGGAAGGCAGAAGGGTCGTGACCGTGTTGAGTGTACTGTTCGATGATTCTGGGTATTGGCGAATACAAGATGTGCAAAGTTAGTGGGG
>NW_007740980.1:12977-21965 GCF_000696425.1 Galeopterus variegatus | reverse complement strand
GTGACCCCTAACAATTGCTTGAACTATTGTTTCAGCATAAAAGAAGACCCATTTTCTGCTGTTTCCTGCATGATACCTCTAGCAGTCATTGCAATTGCAAAGACCTGGGGTTTTTACGGGGTTGGGGGGAGGTTGATTAGTTGGTTGTTTGTGGCTGTTGGGTAAGTGGATCTGAACTCTTGATGGATTTTTTAATTTATTATAAAGCAAGCTTCAGTAGTATATTGATTAAAGAAGAAATGCCTAGAAAAGGGGAAAGGGATATGAGAACTGGATTGTACCAAATTACCAGTTCATGAAAAAACAGCAACTAGTAATATGATACTCATTTTGACCAATTAGTTTTGGATAGATTTGGCTTTAATAGCAACAGCTCATGTATTTAAAACAAAAATCTCGGCCCTTGTGAAGTTTATATTCTAGAGGAAAAGTAAAATATCTCAGACAGTGGTTAAATATTGTGGAGAAAAATGAAGTGGAGAAGAGTAACATGGAGTGTAGAGTTGGGGTACGGGAAGGGAAGGGGTGCTGAGTTTAAAATAGGATGAATTGTTACTGTTATTTAAGGAAAGACTTTAGGGAATGAGGGAAGGGTCATGAAGGTTCTGGGGAAAGAGCATTCCAGGAAGGAAATATGCCTTGTTTTGGAAGCAGTGAGGATCTCTACATGCTGTTGACTAGAAATTGGTTTGTTGGGACTGTAACAAGTACACCAGCGGTGATCAGAATCCAGTCAGAAAGGGATAGAGTTAATATGAGGAGTGGAATTGACACTGATTGGTAAAAATAGGCTTTTAAAAGAAACATCTTCTAAGATAGGCTCTTTCTTAAAAGCCCCCTCTCCCCTCCCCCTAAAATAGGCTTTTAAAAGATTTCTAGTGACATTTTAGAAATTGCTTACTGGATACTTCCTTTTGTTGGAATAACTTAGTAATATAGGTTTACTTTTTTTTTTTTTTTTTAAGTAATATAGGTTTGTAAGTAGTGTGGGTTTTTGTTTTTTTTTAAGTGTCATGAAGAAATGACCAAAGGTGGTCATTCCTTGTGGGAAGGAGTCCCAATGGAAAATATATCCCTGCAACTAGAGTTTAGCTTAACAAATTTTATTACATTTCACTGTGAGCTAGGTACTGTATTAGGTGCTGAACAAGTGTTAAGGCAGATAAGACATGGCCCCCTACCTTTCTTTTCAACGTGTTATGCCATAGAGACTGATGACCAGGCCAGTGCTGATGATAGAAGGTACCTGTTAGAAAAACAGGCAAGAGCCTTAATTACATCTTCCTGGAGAGGAGGGAGGGTGCTGAGAATTTGGTGACCTCATCCCAGGTAGAAAAGAAGAGGGCAGAAGCTTATTGGACTTCCATATTCAGAAGTCAGGAAACACATTTGTAAAATTTCTGGACTCTTATTTCTATATTTGCTAGTAAACCTTAAAACCAAAAAACAAAAAAAAACTGGTGCTTGTCCAGGGACACAGTGGAAAGGAATATCAAAATATAGCATATCTCACATTGAAGGTAATCTTGTATGTGTGCACACATGGTAGAAGTGGGCAGAACTGCAAGGCATAGAGAAGAGAAAAGAAGCAAGTAAGAGAAGAAAGCGGAGTTTCTGCAATCTGCTGCAAAAAAAAAGAAGGAAGAATGATATCTTAGGGTTTTTTCCCATAAACTATTTTTAAGTGCATTTTTAGATTTACAGAAAAAGTTGAGAAGATAGAACAGAGTTGCTACGTAGCTCTGCACAATTCCCCCCATTAACATCTTATATTAGTATGGTACATGTTGCAATTAATGAGTCAATGTTAATACATTATATTAGCTAAAATTCATAATTTATTCAGATTTCCTCATTCTTTACCTCACGTCCTTTTTCTGTTCCAGGATCCTGTACAGACAACCACATTACATATAGTTGTCATGTCTCTTTAGGTTCCATTTGGCTGTAACAGTTTTTAGACTCCTTGTTTTTGATGGTCTTGATAGTTTTGAGGAACACGGGTTAGGTATATTGTAGGAAGCCCCTCTGCTGGGATTTGTCTGATGTTTTTTTCATGATTAGACTGGAGTTATGGGTTTGGGGGAAGAAGATCAGAGTTAAAGTGCCATTTTCATTATGTTATATTAAGGGTACATACTAGCCACATAATTTATTACTGTTGACGTTGACTACCTGGCTAAGGTAGTACGTGTCAGGTTTCTCCACTGTGAAACTAGTGTTTTTTGTCCCTCTTTCCATACTGTAATAATATGTTGAGTTTTGATAAAAGGGAGTTGTGGAGTAGTACTTAGTGTATGATCCCAATTTGGTTAAAAATCAAAATAAAAAGTATACAGATATACATACATGAAATAATTGTAGGGGCACAGAGAATATTCTGGAAGGAAACATATCAAACTTCTAATAATGATTATTCCGGGCGAATGGGATTTGGGATGAAGAGAAGGACCTTCTCTTTTTACTTTATATAATACCATATCTTTTGCTTTTATAATGAGCATATACTACTTAGAATTTTTTATTTACTTTTATATTTATTTTTAAAATATATAATAGTGTATATTCATGTGGCACAAAAATTAAAATGATATAGATGGTGTTGGGAAAATGAAACAATTTGGTCAGGCTCCCCTCACCTTGGAGCCAGTTCAGGGTGGTTTGGTAACATTGTGTGGGTGGGTGGAGTAAGCGACCCTGCAAGGCGGCGCTGCTTTGGCTGGTGTTTCCTGCCTCAGGCGCCCGCCCTGCACGCCATGTTTTTCCAGACCTGCAGCTTCCAAGGACCGTGTGGCCGGTTACCTAGCTCACAGACCTGCGTGGAGGGGTCTGGTGACCCAGCCAGGCATGTGCAGGGTGTGTGACCCAGTCTGTGAATGGGCTTGAGGGGTCTGGGAGTTCCAGACCCAGCCTAGCTCAACCATTGGCCCAGTCGGTGCAGGATTACTGCCAGGTAAAAGAGCAGCGACAACTAGTGTGGTCGTCTAGCTTTACAACTGGCGTCACGAACAGGACTAAGAGCTAGACAGATGGTGTACAGTGAACAGTCTCACTCCCACCCTAGCTCCCCGGTACCCTATCCTCCTCACTACCCCCAACAGCAAACAGGTAGCCATCTTATTTAGTGTTTTTATGTCTCTCCAGAATTTGCTTGTGAAAATTCAAGCAAATACAAATGTATATTTTTATTTTCACTCTCTCTTATATGCTAGTTGGCATACTGTGCCCACTTTTTCCACTTAACACTGTATCTTAAGAGATTTCTATATTAATAATAGGAAGCTGCTTTTATGTATCATAAAAGCATTGTACCATAATGTATTTAACTCATTTCCTGGTGATAGACACTTTGGTTATTTCTAATCTTTTGCCATTAAAAACAGTGGATGCAGTAAATAGCCATATATATATATATATATATATATATGTTTTGCATGTGTGCAAGTAGATCTTCAGGATAAATTCCTGGAACCGAACTCCACCCAGAAAACTTGAATGTGAAGTTAGGCTTTGTAAGCTGTTATTCACTGAATGTCTTTGGTAAATCACTTAAGCTTTCAGAGCCTGAGTTTATTCTTGTGCAGAATTAGTTGATAAAACAGGATTAAATGATATAATGTATGTGTAATTATTAACATGTCCCGCACAGTGTCATTATCTTTTACAGTAGCTGAAGAAACCATATTCTTACTCCACTCACGATAAATATCACTATTAAGCTGAATAGTTTTGTTTTATTATATAGCTAATCTCTGTTTATTTTCCTAAAGTGTCACATTTCTGTAGAATAAACCAACATAAAGATCACGTTTGTATTATGTGATGAGCTAACACACTAAACATATCCCCTCTTCCATTCATGTTTAAATTAATATTGGTCCTGCCACCTTGTTGAGATTTTTGCCTTTGCTATACATTGTCCTGAGTGGTGGGTGGGGATGATGCTCATATGTTGAGAGGTTTATTTGCAACTCGCATGTGCAGAATGGACTCTTTGGGGGAGCTAGCTTGGGTGAGCAGAGTTAGCACTAGGTTAATTCCTACATTTCTTTCTCCTTTGAGGGTTCTGCTTTGCCCAGGAAGGGAGATCAGGATACCAGTGATGCAGCAGCAAACATCAGAGTTGAGTCCTAGGTAATGTCCTGCCCTTTCTCAGATCTGCCCACTGTGTGGCAGCTGGCCTCAGCTCCTTCCCTCAGGCTAGACTCAGCCCAGCACATGGTGGTCACCTGGTTCTGGTGGAGTCATCAGGATTTACCTTTCAAGAATGGGTTTAAGTATAAATTAAAAAAAAAACATTTACTGTGGTAAAATACACATAAAGTCTAGCACCCTAGCCATTTTTAAGTGTACAGTTCAATGGCATTAAGTACATCACATTATTGTGCAACCACCACTACCATCCATCTGCAGAACTCTTTTCATCTTGTAAAACTGAAATTCTGTACCCATTAAACAATAACTGCCAATTTCACCTCCCCTCAGCCTCTGGAAACCACCATTCTACTGTCTGTCTATGAATCTGACTACCCCAGGTACCACATATAAATGGAATCATACGATATTTGTTTTTTTGTAACTGGCTTATTTCACTTAGCATAATGTTGCACTCTCTTTGTCACCTCTCTTCCCCTGGGTGANCTTTTTTTTTTTTTTTAAGTAATATAGGTTTGTAAGTAGTGTGGGTTTTTGTTTTTTTTTATAAGTGTCATGAAGAAATGACCAAAGGTGGTCATTCCTTGTGGGAAGGAGTCCCAATGGAAAATATATCCCTGCAACTAGAGTTTAGCTTAACAAATTTTATTACATTTCACTGTGAGCTAGGTACTGTATTAGGTGCTGAACAAGTGTTAAGGCAGATAAGACACGGCCCCCTACCTTTCTTTTCAACGTGTTATGCCATAGAGACTGATGACCAGGCCAGTGCTGATGATAGAAGGTACCTGTTAGAAAAACAGGCAAGAGCCTTAATTACATCTTCCTGGAGAGGAGGGAGGGTGCTGAGAATTTGGTGACCTCATCCCAGGTAGAAAAGAAGAGGGCAGAAGCTTATTGGACTTCCATATTCAGAAGTCAGGAAACACATTTGTAAAATTTCTGGACTCTTATTTCTATATTTGCTAGTAAACCTTAAAACCAAAAAACAAAAAAAAACTGGTGCTTGTCCAGGGACACAGTGGAAAGGAATATCAAAATATAGCATATCTCACATTGAAGGTAATCTTGTATGTGTGCACACATGGTAGAAGTGGGCAGAACTGCAAGGCATAGAGAAGAGAAAAGAAGCAAGTAAGAGAAGAAAGCGGAGTTTCTGCAATCTGCTGCAAAAAAAAAGAAGGAAGAATGATATCTTAGGGTTTTTTCCCATAAACTATTTTTAAGTGCATTTTTAGATTTACAGAAAAAGTTGAGAAGATAGAACAGAGTTGCTACGTAGCTCTGCACAATTCCCCCCATTAACATCTTATATTAGTATGGTACATGTTGCAATTAATGAGTCAATGTTAATACATTATATTAGCTAAAATTCATAATTTATTCAGATTTCCTCATTCTTTACCTCACGTCCTTTTTCTGTTCCAGGATCCTGTACAGACAACCACATTACATATAGTTGTCATGTCTCTTTAGGTTCCATTTGGCTGTAACAGTTTTTAGACTCCTTGTTTTTGATGGTCTTGATAGTTTTGAGGAACACGGGTTAGGTATATTGTAGGAAGCCCCTCTGCTGGGATTTGTCTGATGTTTTTTTCATGATTAGACTGGAGTTATGGGTTTGGGGGAAGAAGATCAGAGTTAAAGTGCCATTTTCATTATGTTATATTAAGGGTACATACTAGCCACATAATTTATTACTGTTGACGTTGACTACCTGGCTAAGGTAGTACGTGTCAGGTTTCTCCACTGTGAAACTAGTGTTTTTTGTCCCTCTTTCCATACTGTAATAATATGTTGAGTTTTGATAAAAGGGAGTTGTGGAGTAGTACTTAGTGTATGATCCCAATTTGGTTAAAAATCAAAATAAAAAGTATACAGATATACATACATGAAATAATTGTAGGGGCACAGAGAATATTCTGGAAGGAAACATATCAAACTTCTAATAATGATTATTCCGGGCGAATGGGATTTGGGATGAAGAGAAGGACCTTCTCTTTTTACTTTATATAATACCATATCTTTTGCTTTTATAATGAGCATATACTACTTAGAATTTTTTATTTACTTTTATATTTATTTTTAAAATATATAATAGTGTATATTCATGTGGCACAAAAATTAAAATGATATAGATGGTGTTGGGAAAATGAAACAATTTGGTCAGGCTCCCCTCACCTTGGAGCCAGTTCAGGGTGGTTTGGTAACATTGTGTGGGTGGGTGGAGTAAGCGACCCTGCAAGGCGGCGCTGCTTTGGCTGGTGTTTCCTGCCTCAGGCGCCCGCCCTGCACGCCATGTTTTTCCAGACCTGCAGCTTCCAAGGACCGTGTGGCCGGTTACCTAGCTCACAGACCTGCGTGGAGGGGTCTGGTGACCCAGCCAGGCATGTGCAGGGTGTGTGACCCAGTCTGTGAATGGGCTTGAGGGGTCTGGGAGTTCCAGACCCAGCCTAGCTCAACCATTGGCCCAGTCGGTGCAGGATTACTGCCAGGTAAAAGAGCAGCGACAACTAGTGTGGTCGTCTAGCTTTACAACTGGCGTCACGAACAGGACTAAGAGCTAGACAGATGGTGTACAGTGAACAGTCTCACTCCCACCCTAGCTCCCCGGTACCCTATCCTCCTCACTACCCCCAACAGCAAACAGGTAGCCATCTTATTTAGTGTTTTTATGTCTCTCCAGAATTTGCTTGTGAAAATTCAAGCAAATACAAATGTATATTTTTATTTTCACTCTCTCTTATATGCTAGTTGGCATACTGTGCCCACTTTTTCCACTTAACACTGTATCTTAAGAGATTTCTATATTAATAATAGGAAGCTGCTTTTATGTATCATAAAAGCATTGTACCATAATGTATTTAACTCATTTCCTGGTGATAGACACTTTGGTTATTTCTAATCTTTTGCCATTAAAAACAGTGGATGCAGTAAATAGCATACATTATACGAAGTTATACGATAGGTTAATTCCTACATTTCTTTCTCCTTTGAGGGTTCTGCTTTGCCCAGGAAGGGAGATCAGGATACCAGTGATGCAGCAGCAAACATCAGAGTTGAGTCCTAGGTAATGTCCTGCCCTTTCTCAGATCTGCCCACTGTGTGGCAGCTGGCCTCAGCTCCTTCCCTCAGGCTAGACTCAGCCCAGCACATGGTGGTCACCTGGTTCTGGTGGAGTCATCAGGATTTACCTTTCAAGAATGGGTTTAAGTATAAATTAAAAAAAAAACATTTACTGTGGTAAAATACACATAAAGTCTAGCACCCTAGCCATTTTTAAGTGTACAGTTCAATGGCATTAAGTACATCACATTATTGTGCAACCACCACTACCATCCATCTGCAGAACTCTTTTCATCTTGTAAAACTGAAATTCTGTACCCATTAAACAATAACTGCCAATTTCACCTCCCCTCAGCCTCTGGAAACCACCATTCTACTGTCTGTCTATGAATCTGACTACCCCAGGTACCACATATAAATGGAATCATACGATATTTGTTTTTTTGTAACTGGCTTATTTCACTTAGCATAATGTTGCACTCTCTTTGTCACCTCTCTTCCCCTGGGTGATGGAGATGCAAAGGATTACTCAAAGCCCATTTCTTCTGAGCAGTGAGAAACCCCGAAAGGGTTAATTTCCAGGAACCCTCAAGAGAGAGGCATTCTTCCTTGAAAAAATAACACCAGACTGGGGTCTTCTCCCAGTCCTTATTTTCCAGGACAGGAGGTTGCAGAAGAGGAACATAGGTGGAGTTATGGCTAAGTATAGCTTAACAATAGAAGCTGGTAACATCAGTGAAATAAAGTGACATTCCATAATGCATTTAGCAAAAGGTTAAGTCTGTCCACCAACAAAAGCTTGTTCTTAGCAAATACTTTCTTTCCCTACAGCAGTTTCCTTAGCATATTTACATAACAATCAAGTAACTTTAGGTTAACCTGCTCCAAGGACATCTGTCCTTGAGCCAACAATTTTGCTGCATTACAGTTCTTTATCTACAACACAGACTTTAGCCTGGAGAAAGTTTCCTGTCTTTTGCAAGCTTCTTAACATTTCCATATGTAATTTTAAAAAGTTAGGTTATACCTGAAACTACAGGGCTTTGTGAAATACATTTGTTTTATAAATGTTAGTATACTCCATAGCATAATGCCCTCAAGATTCATTAATGTTGTAGCACATGTCAGAAATTCCTTCCTTCTTAAAGCTGAATAATATTTTATTATGTGTACATACCACATTTCGCTTATTCATTCATCTGTTGATAGACACGGGTTGTGACAGACACTTCTGGCTATTGTGAATAACGTTGCTGTGAACATGGGTGTATAAGTATCTCTTGAGACCCTGCTTTCAGTTCTTTTTGGTATATACGCAGAAGTGGAATTGCTGGATCAGATGGTAATTCTATTTTTAATTCTTATGAGGTGCCATAGTTTTCCATAGCAACCATGCCATTTTACATTCCTACCAACAGTGCACAAGGATTTCAATTTGTCATCATCCTTGTCAACATTTGTTATTTTCTTTTTGGGTTTTTGTTTGTTTTTGGTTTTTTTTAATAGTGGCCATCCTAATGGGTGTGAAATCATATTGTGTTGTGGTTTTGATTTGAATTTCCCTAATGATTAATGATGTTGAGTATCTTTTCATGTGTTTATTGCCCATTTCTATATCTTCTTTGGAGAAATGTCCATTCAAGTTCTTTGTTCATTTTTTAATTTTTAAGTGGTTTGTTTGTTTTTTTGTTGTTGAATTGTGATCTTTTTTATTTTTTTAAGTGAAGAACCTCTTCTGGATCTGCTGTTTTTTGTGGGGATAACAGA
>NW_007740980.1:10339-12552 GCF_000696425.1 Galeopterus variegatus | reverse complement strand
TTTTTATTTTTTTAAGTGAAGAACCTCTTCTGGATCTGCTGTTTTTTGTGGGGATAACAGATAAAAGGGATGGCATGCTCAGAATTAATTCTTGAACTACTCTTTCAATGCCTGTGGGTTTTTTGGCTATGTGTGTGTAAGGTAATACTTAAAAAATAAATTGTTATTTTCCAGGTAGACAAGGTGGAGGAGAGAGAATTCCCAGACAACAGAGTTATGAACAAATGCAGGACTGAGAAATAGCCTGGTGGCCTTGTCTTAAGTGTATACCAATAGCAGGTAAGTCTGGAGAGAGAAAGCTTTATAGGACATGTTGGGGACTTAGACACACATCTTCTAGCCTAATACTGTCCCACAGAACTTTATCCTATATCTGTGTTGTCCAGTACAGTAGAGGCTAGCCACATGAGGCTATTGAACACTTGAAATGTGGCTAGAGCTTTTTTCTTTTATTGTATTTTATTAATTTAATTAACCACACTGTATTGGATAGTACAATACTAGGCAGTGGTTTTAAATGAGAAGATAGCATATCCAGATTTATATCTTAGATTATAGTTAGGTAGAGAATGCGTTGGACGGGCAAGATCAGAAACAATAAATTTAGTTGAGAGTTTCTTAGAATAATCTAGGTAAGTGAGTATAAACTGTTCAGCTGATATTTCAGAATTAGTACTTTTGATCTAAGTGTTTTCAGGGTGAAGTTCCAGATATTAGTTGAGAGTTTCTTAGAATAATCTAGGTAAGGGAGTATAAACTATTCAGCTGATATTTCAGAATTAGTACTTTTGATCTAAGTGTTTTCAGGGTGAAGTTCCAGATGATTCCAGTAATCATTTCTGAATATAAGCCTTCGTCTTCCAATGAAATGAAAGTGGTATGTTGAAGAATGCTAGTCTTTCAGTGTTTAGGTTATACTCCTGAATTAGGCAATCTTTCAAACACTCCAGAAAAGAAATAAATCCTGTCACTGCCTCTCTTCTTTAAATATCCATTCAGTTTCTTCTGTCAGAGAAACTAAATGTCCAAATACTAATGCCAGGACAAAATTCAAGACAGAGGAACTTAACTCCTAAGTTAATGCCCCTTGTTTCCCAACTTTATACAATTGAAAAAAAGGGAGCAAATATACAAAGAAGCCTTTCTTTTAAGAAGCATCTGATCTATTTGGGAGGTAACATTAAAAATACACACACACACACACCAAAAACTATGCTATAGGACCACTTATAAACAAATATTTAAATAATATAAGTAACATTTACAATAAGGTTAGTAGAACCTTTAAAAAAGGAAAGGAGACAGAAATTAAGAGGGTTTCATGCCTTCAGGCTTTATGACTTCATGTGATGGCAGGCATGGGGACGCAGGGGAGTAGACATCCTTTTTGTTAAAATATTTGGATCCTAAATCAATAAACTAGGGCTTGAGAGCCTTAGTTTTTGGACTAAGAATAAATGAAAGCTATGAACTGACTTTTCAGGAAAATACACATACTGTATACTTGATATTTTGTATGAGTTTCTGGGTGTTTGTAGATACCCTTAAGGCAGGTGCTGTATATTACCTGTCCCAAACTCTTTTCTGCTTTATTTCCTCCACCACGGTAGCTGGAGAACCAAAAATCCTTCTATTCCCTGCCTTCCTTATAGTTGGGGTGGCATATGAGCTGGATCTGATAATTGAGATTCAAGTCAAAACCACTGTGGGAACTTCTGGAAACATTTTTTGAAAGGGAGCAACTTGGCTGTCACAGTTCATTAACTTTTTGCGCTGTACTTCTTTGCCCTTCTTTCTCTATCTGGATTGCAGACAGAATTTCTGAAGGAACAGCAGCTATTATGTGTCCCTGATGATGGAAGTCATGGAACAAAGATTGAGCAGGAAGACAGAAGGAGGCTGGGAACCTGATGATGTTCTTGAATAGTGGTGTTGGCCCTGGATGACTTACCTGGGACCTCTTCTTAAATGAGAATATTAACTCCTTTCTACTTAATCCACTGGAGTAGAATTTTCTGTTACAGTGAATCTAATCCTAATTAATGATACTGGCCAATACATATTAGCACCTTTTGTGCCAGTGCGGTTCTAAGCACTTTATGTACTAACTTTTTTAATCCTCACAATGACCTTATGAGATAGATCAGAGGGTCTCAAAGTATGGTCTCTGGACCAGCAGCATTAGCATCACCTGGAAACTTGTTAGAAATACA
>NW_007740980.1:7734-9025 GCF_000696425.1 Galeopterus variegatus | reverse complement strand
CACATAATCTATTATAAGATTTTTTAAAAATACATATTACTGACAGCTGGCATAGGCCCTCCACTTTTCTTGAAAGCAAATGTAATAATCAGAAACCACCTGGCTTGCAAGAGGATTTTGTTATGCAGTCATCTAAACCATTCACTTTCTCAGTGGCACCATTATTTTTGTTAGATGAGGAGGAGGTTTTTACATCTTGGAGCAGTGCGTAAGATAAGGCAGGTAAGATATGGGATGATTGAGAATTACACCTTCTTTCCTTAATGGGAGGAGGTTGTGACAAACAGGGAGGTGGGAAAGCAGAGCTCCTACCTTGCCTGCAACAAGTTCTTGGGCAGATCAGTCATAAATGAGTCCAGTGGAAGTAAAAAATCTGAAAAGAGAGTCCCTTTTATTAAAACTGTCTGCATTCATGTTTTCCCAGGGGTATACATTCTGCAGTTTGAAAACTAAAGTGTACTAAGATAGCTCTTGTCACCACAGTCATGTTCTAAGACCTATTTATTTATTTTTATTTTTTTTTTTTTAAAAAAAGATGACCGGTAAGGGGATCTTAACCCTTGACTTGCTGTTGTCAGCACCACGCTCAGNAAATAAACAACCTTTTTTAACATTAGAAATTTTATATCCTTCTGTTTTTATTTAAATTCATATTTTCATTCCTTTGCCAAAAAAGTACAAACATTGCACTTAATTTTTTTTTTTTTTTTGGCAGCTGGCCAGTATGGGCATTGCACTTAAATTTTAAAAAAAATTTTCAGTTATATTATATATATATTATATATTTTTATATGTATTATATATTATATATGATATATATGATATATATTATATGTATTATATATTATATATGATATATATAATATATATATAGCTTTAAAGGTTAACAATTTGTTTTCCAGATTTATTGCAATTTTTATTAGTATACAATCAAGTCATTGTGAATATATTATATATTTTGATAAGTTATTAGACATACAAGTTAAAGTTGAATTGCAAATGCATCTCATAATGAGGTGGATGAGACTAAGACTTTTTAATTCATGTATCCATGGCTGAGTATTCCTTATTGCTAGAATGAGATAAGGCCCAACAACATTTCTGTGTCTTCTTTTCATTATTACAGATATGAGAAATTGTGTTCATATATGTACACATATAGTAATTAAAGGAGTTTTGAAATAGGTATGCAATTCTAATTTTTCTAACTACTGTATTACATGCCCAAATCACATAATCTATTATAAGATTTTTTAAAAATACATATTACTGACAGCTGGCATAGGCCCTC
>NW_007740980.1:0-2417 GCF_000696425.1 Galeopterus variegatus | reverse complement strand
AAAGACGAATACGAACAAAGTTGGAAAAATAGACCGGAGCTAGAATAAGGAAGGACTTGGATTCCCTAAGGACTACATTTAGAGGTAATCAGGTAGATGTTACGGGGC
This sequence comes from Galeopterus variegatus, assembly GCF_000696425.1. Taxonomy (NCBI): domain Eukaryota; kingdom Metazoa; phylum Chordata; class Mammalia; order Dermoptera; family Cynocephalidae; genus Galeopterus; species Galeopterus variegatus. The sequence continues at coordinate 2,309 of NW_007740980.1, read as the reverse complement.
TTCCAAGCAGGGGAAAGACCTGATAAAATTATGTGGGGAAGGGGCTGTTAATCTGGAGTCTGGCATGGTGGGGATAATAACTGCAGTCTGGGAGATTGGTTAAAAGACAGTATTATGGAATTTAAGGCATGACACATTATGGGCATGCAGTAGGTATTTTTTAAGTGAACAAGGAGTTGAACTTTAGAGGGGATGTTGGGCTTGAATGAAGATTTTCAGAGTTTTAAGAATGAGGGATGTTAGGAACTGTTTTTGAAGGATGAGAAGTAAATATGGAGGGTTTGAGGAAACTCCTGCCTTCCTCTTCCCTTTCTTCGTAGGTGATGCCTCTCATAGGTGGTGCAGGATAAAGGAACTGAACGGCCGTGATCCTCTTCTGTAATTGCCTGGGCACCACTCTGATTTGGTGGTCTTTCCTTATTTCTTCCTGGGTAGAAATAGAACTGCCTGGAGATCCCAATGTTCTTGTTAGTGCACTTTTCAAGGACTGCAGTGTTAAGACGACATGTTGGATGTTCAATAACAAGCCAAGTAAGTCCTAGTTCAAAAAGGGAGGGCTAAATGTCATCACTAACCTGCAGCCTCAGCACTCACTCCCTCCGTCTTCCTCACAAGCACTCCTGCCTGCTGACTTCCCCNCTTTATAAATTACCCAGTCTCAGGTAATTCTGTTATAGCAACACAAAATGGACTAAAACACTGCCTTAGCATTATTTGGCCCCAGTCCCAAAATGGGGTTTCTGTGTACATAGCACAGGGAAAATGAATTTAGAATCAGGTGTGCAGCTGGTTTCACTCTTCAGTGGCCCGACAGCCTCTTATAATTTCTCCTGTATCTGCACTGAGTAGCTGTCCTTCTCTCCTCATCTATAACTATGCTGATCCATGTCTCATAGTGCAGCTTGACAGTCAACAAGATCTTGGAGTTAGACCTAAGTGTTCATGGTGAGCTTTCTACTTTTATTCCCACTAGTAGCAGAATTCCAATGGCCTCTTCCTGAAAGTGCTATGACAATCCTGAAAATTTAACTAGTTGTGTGTCAAAGGAGATCTAGTCTTGGGCAATTTCAATTCTGAATGTTCTTCTGATTTATCATTTGCTGAGCACTGGTGTGGTCTTTCTGTGATGGGCTTCCCTATTACATAGTTATTTATTGACAGGGGAACACATGCCAGGCACTGTTCTAGGCAGTGGGGAAATAGACAGGGTCTCTGCCCTCATGGATCTTACAGGTTAGTGGGAAGAAACAGACCAAAAATAATACCTATGGTAGACAAGAGCTATGATGGAAAATAAAGCAGAGTTAGTGGACAAAGAGTGATGGAAAGAGGAATGCTTGATCATGTGGGGTGGACAGCAGTGGTGACACTTGAGCAAAGAACTGAAATTAATTATATACTATACCTGTATAATTGCTAATGTGCTGGGATGTAAAGTTAGAGATATCACCTTTTCCTTGGACTTATATTTTTGGAGGCCCAGGGCAGGGAGAAACTGGCAGAGGACATGAGAGAAGCTGGCTTGTGGGTCAGGGGTCCAGAAGCCTTTGCCCACTCTAACAATACTACACCTTCCCCTCCCTACCCACCCAAATGCAGAATATATGTCAGCCACTTGCCATTCACTAGGTAACCCTGACATCTCTTTTAGTCACCTCTCGACTTTGTTCTTGAGTATAGGGTTTCTTTGTACTTCTAGAGCAGAAAAAGGAGCCACAAACAAAGAATGGCTTTGTGTTAGGTGCCAAAGAAAGCTGAGAAACGACACATTTGCTCTGCTAGCAAGGGCAGATTAAACCATAATAGTGGGGCCAGAAGGATTTCCCCACTTTTATCATGTTGCTTAGTGGTCCCGCCAATGAGGAGGCAGGGTAAATTGCCTAAATTCTGTCTCTTTCCAACTCTAACCTTCACATTCTTGCTCTAAATGAGATCTGGTGCTCTCCTACCGACGCTGCCTCCCTGGCAGTGTTCATTACTGCTAGCTGGTGTTTCTTCCACATTCCTTGTACCACGGGGCCTGGAGGTGGGGAGGTTTTCCCCTTGCTCCTCGTCTATTTCAGATTCTCTTCCAAATTACCAATATTTTTTTCTCCCATCTTAAAAACAAAAGAACTTGTGATCTCACATTCTTCTATAGCTGCAGCCTCTTCCCTTTTTTATTTAAAAGATGACCGGTAAGGGGATCTTAACCCTTGACTTGGTGTTGTCAGCACCGCACTCTCCCGAGTGAGCCACGGGCCGGCCCACCTCTTCCCTTTTTTTTAGAAAACTCTTCTTCAAAGACCTGTCTGTTGCCATTATCTCCA
>NW_007740979.1:25139-27428 GCF_000696425.1 Galeopterus variegatus | reverse complement strand
ATAATCATATACAGTGTATATTGACAAAATAAAAATTTAACGAAAAAAAAAAAAAGAAATTCCTATGGAAAAGTTTTCAGGTTGCTGGATTCATCTCTAGATGGCTGTGACCTTAAGAGATTTAGGAACATCAGGAACAACTGATAGCCTTTTATTATTGAAGGTTAAAATGCATTGCTGTAAAATCATTTCCTGTAAAATTTAAGGAATAAACTTTGACATTTTGTACATGTTTTGTTAATCTGAAAAGGGAATTTAAAACCCAGGTGGTTTGCAAAATGGTAGCTATTTGGCTTGGAGGTACATCTTTACTTATTTGTGAATCCTAGAAAGAAACTAAGCAACTTCTTAATAATTAATTAATAATATCTAATATTTATTGAGCATATTGAGCACAAAATATGTGCCAAGAATTCTTTTAAGTGCTGTAATATATGAACTTATGTAATTCTCACAACAATTCTTTGAGGCAGGCATTGTTATCATTGTTTTACCTATTCTACAGCTGACACACAAGTGATTAATTAACTTGCACAAGGTACTAATAAGTGATTGAGGTGAGGATTCAACACAGTCATTCTGGTTCCAGAGCCCACATTTATAATCAATGTAAGAGGACACAAATATTAAGCCCGTAACAGCTAAACACAGTAGTGAACAAAGAAGATAAAAAGCTTTGTTCACCTGGAACTTCTAGTCTCAAGAAGAAGATAAGAAGCAAAAAAAAAATGAGTAAAATAAATAGACTGTTAGATAGTGGCAAGTACTAAGTGAGATAAAGGATACGTAGGAATGCTAGGAAATATAGGGTGGTAGGCTGGGGAACGGTGTTGACATTTTAGATAAGGTGGTGGGGGGAGACTTCTGAAAAGTTTAGTTGACTCTTTTTTAAATTAATTTGTTTATTAAGAATATTCATGAGATACAAAGCTAATTGTCACCTCCTGTGTCCATGATGTGAGGGCCAGATTCACACTGGGGGCATACCCATTACCAGAAATTGCTTTTGTACCCCATGTACCCATGCAATTATCCCCCGACCTCCCCATACTCCCCGTTCCCTCACACACACTCCACTTCGTAGCCCTAGGAATGTTCCCTCCCTCTTTAAGACCACTGCACTACTGTGGTCTTTCTTTCCTTCCTTCCTTTCTCAACTCCCACATGAGTGAGCACATGTGGTATTTATCCCTCTGTGCTTTGTTTGTTTCACTCAACATAAGTTTCTCCAGGTTCATCCATACTGTTGCAAATGGGTGCATTTCATTCTTTTTTACTGTAGAGTAGTATTCAATAGTGTATATATACAAGTTTCTTTATCCAACCATCTATTAATGGACATTTAGGTTGGTTCCATGTCTTGGCTATTGTAAACAGAGCTGCGATGAGCATGGGAGTGCAGGTTTCCCTTCGACATGATGATTTCCATTCCTCTGGATATATACCCAGAAGAGGGATTGCTGGGTCATATGGTAGTCATTTGAGAAACCTCCATACTGTTTTCATAGTGGTTGTACTAATTTACAGTCCCACAAACAATGCAGGAGTGTTTCCTTCTCTCCACATCTTTGTCAGCATTTGTTATTCACTGTCTTTTATTATAGCCAGTCTAACTGCTGACTCTTGATCAGAATGGGCTATGCTGGGAGAAGAGGCAATGTAAGGGACTTGAGCGGAAGCACCTCTGGTCTGTTCAAGACAACATCAAAGGAGGTGGCTTGACGGGTATGAATTAGGAAGAAAGTATCAGAGACTTGTTAGAGAAGTAAAAGAGCCCAACCATGAAGGTCGTTGCAATTCATAATATGAACCTTATATTTTATTCTAAGTGAAATGGAAACTATTGGAAGATTTTGAGCAGGAGGAGTGACATGATCTGACTTTCATTTTAACAAGGATAATTCTGGCTGCTCTGCTGAAAATAAACTGACAAGGGGAACAAGAGATGAAGCAGAGAGACCAGTTAGGAGGCTAACCTGCCGTATCATTAAAAGGGATTAGGCAAATGGGTGCTAATCATGCCTCATATGAATTGATCAAATGTTTTATTTCCTGCACAGGGAAATTTGAATGTGATTTTAATGCTAATTTGGGAAGACTTCCAAGAAAGTTGGCATGGTGCACAATACATTAATTACTTTCAAACTCTTCGAAAGAGAAAAGACAATCTCAAATCGAAACAAAGTCATACTTGAAATTCTGAAGGTCATCTGCTAAATAAAATAAAGTTTAGGCCTAGATGAAGTATTCCATAATTCAGTTAATATTACATATAATCCTAAATACAAA
>NW_007740979.1:23606-24584 GCF_000696425.1 Galeopterus variegatus | reverse complement strand
TTTAGGCCTAGATGAAGTATTCCATAATTCAGTTAATATTACATATAATCCTAAATACAAAAAAGAGTTTAAAAGGTGGATGGGAACATTCTGTATAGAACTACTAAATTCTCTAGCCCAGGGTTCAATAGTGGGAGATGTTTGTGATCTCATTCTCTTTCCATAAAACAGAAAGGGGACTGAGGACAAGCAAGAGATCTTCTGACCACACAAAATAACCATGACTGCTAATGTAAAGGAAACAGGAAGATTGTAGCAATAGTTTGGATCTGAGGAAAGTCAAAGGAACAATAGGTGGGGACATTTGGGGTCAACAAGATATTCTGTGTATAAATACAATAACAATCCTGTGAGCCACAGATATTTACATTGAGTAGAACATTTTCCAAGGTTGGTATTTATTCCTGGAAGCCTACAAATGAAGCTCCCACCCTGACCTCACACCTATTTGAACAGACATGCCAATAGCAGATGGAATTTAATCAACTTGTAGAAAAAGTTGGCAAGAAGTTGGTTACCTACTGCCCTAAGTCCCTTAGTACCCAACACCTCCAAACAGCTGAATAAGCTGAACAACTGAACAAAGGATAAAATCATGAACAACATTGAACACTCCAATTTAAGATATTGAAGCAATACCATGGGAAGAAAAAGGAAAGTCAAAGAGAATCTGTGCACAGTGTTTGGGAGCAATTTTTGGCCTCAGTGGCCAAAGTCAAGATTAAAAATAATTGCAAGATTAAATTGATGAAAATGATTTCCAAGAACATAAAAGAAGATCAAGTTGTATGCAATGCATAGATAAGTACAGTTTTTGAAATTTTAGAGAAGAATTGCTTTACCCTCTCAGGCAAAAATTCAAAAATAAGATGCAAAATATTAAAAACAACAACAACAACAAAAATAAACAAAAAACCCCTGCAAGAACTAATAAATTAAATTAAAATTGATAATTTCAAAAAGATATTGAAAATAGCA
>NW_007740979.1:20325-22755 GCF_000696425.1 Galeopterus variegatus | reverse complement strand
ACCCTCTCAGGCAAAAATTCAAAAATAAGATGCAAAATATTAAAAACAACAACAACAACAACAAAAATAAACAAAAAAACCCTGCAAGAACTAATAAATTAAATTAAAATTGATAATTTCAAAAAGATATTGAAAATAGCAAAAACATATTATTTGTGTTCATCAATGGCATGCCAGACAGATTTGAAGAGTACAAATAAAATAATAAGGAAAAGGGAAAAAGAATGACTGTTGTCAATGCAAAACTTGCACTGGGTGAAGTAAAACAGATAAGGAAGACTTTATTCAAGGCTATTGCAATAGGTAAGAAAGACCAGAATGAAGTCTGAATTCAACTCTGCTGAAAAAGAAACAAAAGCATTTTTAAATGCTAGAGTAGGAGGATCATAGGCCATCTGTGTATGTTAATTGACCTCACCTAAAGGAAAAGTAAACTTTTCTCATATCTTTATCACAGGAGATAGATACACAACCTGGAGCAAGGTAAGCTAGGCTCCTATCCTCCCACAGAGACCAGGAGATAGGGATGCTATCTTCTTTCATAATTACATTTCAAAAGGACAGCTCATAGGTCCTTCAAAAAGACAGTCCTAGAATGTAAAACTGGAAAGAAGATTTTTAAAAGATTTAAATCTCAAAAGAACAGGGAAAGAATTTAGAATGACAAGTTTTTTTAAGCGAATGCTGTAAGAAAAGGGAGAGAGGAACCTCGGTAGCTAGGCCATCTGGATTCTATAATGGCTGGGTTGAGAGGAAGTTCAGTGACCTAGAGGCAAGAAGAAACCTGTCTTAAATTCAACCCAGCTGAGGGAAATGTTAATATAGATGTTAATATAGTTGATATTGAGGCCAGATGATGAAGATTCAATCCAACAGATGATGAAGATTCAATCCACCGAAAAGTATAGAAAATACTTTCAAAGGCATAATGAAAAATAATTTCTTAAATCAAGTAATAACTGAATCATTACATCAAAAATATAAGTATGTTCTAGGACAATTTAACAACAAGGCTTATCTTAATGAAATAACTAAGCTTTGAGGAAAAACAAATCCCATTAGCCCCAGAGGGAGAAAAAAAATGTAATACAATTCCAAACAGCGAGAAATATTTAGCAAGGCTATGTTCACACCTTATGCATTAGCACATTAACGTCTTAAGATGTTCAATCCAAACATCTATAACTTTTTTAACCAATGTTTTCCAAACACATGTGACTGCAAAATTTTTTTTGAGGATCAACTTTTAATACTGCCCAAACTCTAGTAACATTCCCTAAAAATGTCACCTTAAGTCATTTGATCAAAAGTTTGAAATAAACAGATAGATGTTTGGGGGAGATTCAATTTACAGTGGTTGTGAATTGAATGAATTGGAAGCTGGGAGAGCTCACAAATTGGAAGGCCATTGAGATGACTATTGCAATAAGCCAGACAGGAGGAGATGACAGCCTAGAGAGTTATAAAGAAAGAATTGATGCAATGGCTTACTGACTTCCTTTTGCACAAATGGCCTGTTCTCCTCTTTCCAATATGGATTTGAAAGAATTGTTTTTATCTGAGTAACTACAACAAAGATAATATGGTTCTATTATTTACTACTTGACAAATGGCAGTTACTATTTTTCCCCTAATTTCCCCCAATCTTCTCACATCCTTTATTTCAATTGACATGCAAACTTTTAACAACAGATTAGCCAGTTAACATGGATATAATTTGTCAATATTAAAAATCAGTGTTGGTAGGCTCTGCCCACACATGCCATCCCTAAAATTTACTGTTCATTTTATAACCTGGGTCAAATCCTACTTCTTCACAAAGACTTCTGAGATTATGCTCTATTTATTAATTCTCTCATTTATGAATTATTTTGGCATTTCTTTACTCAATTGCTGTAATATATTTTGCCTTAATTTGTTTTCTTTTACATATTTATTCTTACTCATGTATATTATAAGCTACTCCATGGAAGAAATCTTCATTTGCCTTCCCCCCAATGCCATCTATGGACTTATTACAGTAGGTACAAAAGAAGCAAGAATTGATTTGATTTACATATTCTATTGTCCTTGATTTTCTATTATTTGATAAAGGGGCTGTGATTTTTAACAAAATGTTCTCTGGATATTGGAGAGAGAAATGGAATGGTATACAGTACTTTCTCATGAACAGAAACATTCTTGGCCTCCAAAAAACATAAACTCTAAAGGGAATATAAATACACAGTTAAGTTAGTGGGAAATTGTACTTTTTAAACTTTCTATTAAATTCATTATATCTCAGTGTCAAACAAGAAAATTGAGAATACATAGCCAAAAGTATTCGGCATTAGAGCTCGAATAGAGATGAAGGTTTATTTCATTTTCTTCTAGGCACACAGAAGTGAATACAAACTGAGTATTAAAGTTGCCTACCTATCCTTTTAAAAA
>NW_007740979.1:18580-19581 GCF_000696425.1 Galeopterus variegatus | reverse complement strand
AAAAATATCAATTTTTATAGAAAAAGTACAGATACCAATAGCATTTTATTGTACTTTTGCTTACAAAGAATACAAGGTTAAAATAAAAAATAGGATGTGGGATAGTGATGAAGTCAATGAAATTTGATCTGAATCATATCCTTTGTTTTGCTAGCTAAGAGACCTTGGGCAAATCACTCTGCATATCTGTCCGTCTACGTCTCATGAAGGTTGTTTAGGTCTGCTAGGGCTGTCATAGCAAAATATGATGGGTCATGTGGCTTAAACAACAAAAAATTATTTTTTTACAATTCCGGAGGCTAGAAGTCCAAGATGAAGGTATTGACAGGTTTTGTTTCTCCTGAAGCCTTTTTCCTTCTCACTGCTTTTTCACAGTTTTTCTTCTATGCTCGTGTGCATTCCTGGTGTCTCTCTCTTTTTAGGAGGACGCTAGTCATATTGGATTAGGGTCCCACCCTTATGACCTCAATTTAACCTTAATTACCTCCTTAAAGTTTTTATGTCCAGATATAGTCACATTGGGGGTTAGGACTTCAACATATGAATTTTGGAGAAACATAATTCAGTCTATAGTATTTTACCCTGTGGCCTCCACCTCTACCACATTTGTGTTCTCTCATATGCAAAATAAATTCACCCCCTCTGATATGGGATGCATGTTTGTCCCCTCCAAAGCTCATGTAGAAGATTGATCCCCAATGTGGCAGTGTTGAAAGGGGCCTTTAAGAGGTGATTGGATCATGAGGACTATGATCTCAGGAATGGATTAATTTATTCATGGAGTGATGAGTTATCATGAGTGTGGACTGGTGGTTTTATAGGTAGAGCAAGTAAGCATATTAACAAGCACCGTTGGTCAGTAATTCTCACCATGCGATACTGTGTATTGTCATGGGACTCTGTAAAGAGTTCCCACCAAGAAGAATGCCCTCACTAGATCTGCTCCCTGGAACTTGGTCTTCCCTGCCTCCAAAACTGTAAGAAATAAACCTCTTTTTTTT
>NW_007740979.1:15356-17887 GCF_000696425.1 Galeopterus variegatus | reverse complement strand
TGCTCCCTGGAACTTGGTCTTCCCTGCCTCCAAAACTGTAAGAAATAAACCTCTTTTTTTTGTTTTAATTTAAAAATTTCCTAGTGTCAGGTATTCTGTTATAAGCAATAGAAAACAGACTAATACATTCTCCCAACAGCCTCAAAACTCTTAATTCATCCCAGCATCAACTATAAGTTTCATCTCTAAATCTACGCCAGTTATGGTTGAAAATTGAGGTATGATTCATCCTAAGGCAAAATTCCTCTCTAGCTGTGTACCTGTGAAACTGTACAAGTTATGTGCTTAAAAATACAATGGTGGGACAGGGATAGGTTAGACATTCTTATTCCAAGAGGGAGAGATTAAAAAGAAGAAAGGAGTGACAGGTACCAAGTAAACCCATAACAGAGCAAGGCAAATTCCATTAGATCTTAAGACTCAGAATAATCCTTTTTAGCTGAATTCTTTCTCCTCTGGCCCACTGGGGTAGCAATATCACCCTCAAGTTCCTAGAAGATAGTCCCATCAACATGACTCTGGGTAGAAAGTCTTATTTTTAAGGCACTGGGTGTCAGCAATGTAGCCTGATGAAAACAAAGAAGACAGTCTTGCCTTTTGAAGCCAAGAAGAAAACAGCTTTGCATCCCCTGCCTCCCCAGGCCTGTGTACTCTGGTCCTGTGGTGGAAATGGCAGCTCTGACAATTTCTGAATCATTTTCAGGGTTATTTCTCTTTTGTCTTAAAGGATGATGCACATTTGCAGCCAAATAGGTCTATTGCCCCATTCTGTAGAATCCAAGAAGTCTTCTAGCTTTCCTTAATTTTGTCCCATCTCTGTAACCTTTAATCCCAGCTACCAGTGTTTCTACTGGTGTAATCCTACCTCTAGTCTTGGTTTCTGCTGAGATGGGTGATTAAATTCATGAGTCATACTCATGATCTTTTTATCAGATGATTTTCTAGCCACATCCTTTGTGTTCTTTCCAGAGCATGCTTTCTCCTTTTGTGTAATATGGAGAAGCTGGGAATTTTTAAAATCTTCAAGTCTGGTTTCTTTTTACTTAAAATTTTCTTCAATCTATCTCTTTTCTCTTGTATTTTACTATAAGCAGTAAGGAGAAACCAGGCCACCCCTTTAACACTTTGCTTAGAAATCTCCTTATCCAAGAGTTCATAGTTTTTAATACCACTTTCCACAAAACACTAGAAAACAATTCAGCCAAGTTCTTTGCTACTTTATAACAAGGATGGACTTTCCTCCTGCTCCAATAACTTGCTTCTTATTTCCATGTGAAACCTCAGCAGAATCACCTTTAACATTCATATTTCTAACAACAGTCTCTTTAAGACATCTATCCTTTTTCCAATGCACACTTCAAAACTTTTTCAACCCATTACCATCTTTACATTTTAGGTATTTGTTACAGCAGTACCCTACTTCTCAGTACCAAAATCTATATTACGCACATTTTGTCCAGAGAAACAGATCTAATATGAAATATAAATGTATGGACTTATTACAAGCAATTGGAGGCCAAAAGCTGCAGTTTAGGTTGACTGACTTGAGCCTCAAGAGAGTGGATGCTATAGTTCTGGAACAGCAGGAGGCTCGAGACCCAGAAGAGCCAATAGTACAGATGGAATTCAAAGGCAGTCTACTGAATTCTATCTTGCTTAGGGAAGTCAGTCTTTTCATTGTAGTCAGGACTTTAACAGAAGGGATGAGGATCATCCAGATTATAAAAGGCAATCTACTTTATTCAAAGTCAACTTATTTGAATGTAAATCTCATTCAAAAACAGCCTACATGTTGACACATAAAGTTAACCATCAAAGAGATTGTCATTGTCTTGATTGTGGTGATGGTTTTTCTTGGGTGTATACAACTATAAAAAAAATTACCAAATGGTATATTTTAAATATTTACAGTTTATTGTATGTCAAACATATTTTAATAAAACCGTTAAAACATTATTGAAAACAAATGATAAATTAGTTTTATTCACATATATGATAATGATATAATTTATTGCTAAAGTTCTACTCTGTGATTTAAGAAAAAATAAAGCACAATGTTGGTAAAAAAAATAATCAGAAACAGGTGTTTAAGAACATTTTATATCTCTAATGAAGAGTCACTTAATTAGTAGAGGGGTTTGCTATAAGAAAAGATCAGCAAGTTTGCATCTAACTTTACATTCACTTTTTGTCAAGTGATATGTATTATCAAAAGATACTTCTGAAATCCAACAACAAAATAAATAAGAAATGGTAAAAATATTTTTGGTTGATAGCTATTTGTCTAATTCAATCAAATTTGTTTGTCCTTTTGCTATGTTAGCCCAAAGACTTTAAAGATTTCATTTTATATCTATGGCTACGTTATTTCTATTTAGTTTGCACAACTGTGGTTTTACAAAAAAAAAGCTTTCTAACAAGAGGTAGCAAGATCAATATAGAAAGCAACTAGCACCAAGTATCACAGGTTAAAATGTAATGCAAAGCAGAGTCAGTGAATATCTTTAGGAGTTAAGTTGTTAAATTCTATA
>NW_007740979.1:13555-14512 GCF_000696425.1 Galeopterus variegatus | reverse complement strand
AATTAATAAATATGTACTGATGTAGTTTCAAGGATTCAAGTGGTAAATAAAGTAAATTTAGAAAAAAAATAATAATTTGGGAAGCTCTCTACATCTGACTCCAAACAATGAACAGGCTTTCTTATAAATCTACATATTTTCTTTTTCAATAGTCTATTTTAGATCTAAGGTATTACTTGTAAACTTGCTAGTATTTAATCATCCACCTACCCGTTAGGAGACTTAATGCATTATACCATTGTTTATAACAGAAAGTGTCATTCATATAAAAGAATAAATATATGAGTGAGATGTGAGGTATGTTATTATAAATGCAGCACATGACACTTTTCCTCTTTTTCTTTTGTAGACACTACCTACTTTGCTTTCTAAATGTCATCCATATTTATCAGACTGCATGGTTCTTGACATTTAGGATTTTTCTAAAAAGTAAATTGTAACTGAAGCTCTGACGACAGGAGCTAATTATCAAGGGACTGAAGAGTAACTTCATTTTTTTCAAGCAGTAGGCTATAGTAAAAGTGTGAATTATCAGTCATTTGTGATACTCTGCAGCTAAGAACTTTTGTTTATTATTATGATGTAGTTAAATCTTTCTTAAAGCATGTAATATTTCCTGGAAGTTTCCATTGAAAGTTTTGGGAATTAAGTTTAATTATTAACCAAGTTACTCTATCTTTCTGTCTTCCCAAGTCATCTATATACACCATATTGAGAAATTGTTTTGAAAAATTTCCACAAAATAAAAAATCTTACTTGAAAAGAAGTATTTAATGGAGATAATTATTTCTCCATAAAAAGTGCATTAAAACAAATGTTTGTCTTAGAGCATTCAAATTAATCTTTTAAAATCCCCATTTCAGAGTACATAATGACTAGTAACATTTTATTTAATGTTTCCACTAGATATGTTTGCAAATTATTTATCAGTGGTACAATTATAATTGTCTTTTTTTG
>NW_007740979.1:8396-12451 GCF_000696425.1 Galeopterus variegatus | reverse complement strand
TATTGATTATGTGACTGACACTATAATTTTTTTAAAGGCTCATTATCCTGAGACCTATCAAATTAGGCTAATTCGCTTACCATAATTTAGGCATGATGTTTAAAAATCCTCACATTCCTACATAAAGGGAAAGTTTATTTTTTGGCATAGTACATAAAACAGCCAACTGGTTTTGGCTTAATAATTCTGGTTTCTATTACATACCTACCCTCTTGCTTAAGATATCCAGTTCATTTCTTTCTTTTTTCTTTTTTCTTTTTCTTTTACATGCATGATTTCATTTTTTTTCAGTTTTATTATTAATATTATTATTATTGTAACATAGTTGATTTTACATATCTGTGGGGTACAGAGTTAGATATCAATACCTGTGTGCAATATGTGATGCTCAAATCACTATAATTACTGTATTCTACAATACACAATGTAATTGTTTTTCATGGCCCTTTGCTGATTCCTCTCTTACCCTCCCTACGCCTTTGCCTTACCCACCTCTGGTAAGTTCAGTTCTGTTTTCTCTTTTTGAAAGTTCAATGTATTATTGTGATTGTTGTATCTTTCTACCTTTTTAAATTTTATTTGTTTATTTTTTACCTCCCACTTATGAGTGAGGACATCCAGTATTTCTCATTCTGTTCCTGTTTTATTTCACATAGCATAATATTCTGTAAGCTCATCCATATTGATGTGAATGGCAGAATTTCATTCTTTCTTATGGCTGAGTAGTATTCCACTGAGTATATATACACCACATTTTCCTCATCAATCATCCAATGATGGACATTTAGGTTGGTTCCAACTCTTGGCTACTATAAACAGAGATGCAATAAACCTAGGAGTACAGGTATCCCTTCAACATGATGATTTCCATTCCTTTGGGTATATATCCAGCAGAGGAATTGCTGAATCATATGGCAGTTCTATCTGTAGTTGTTTGAGAAACTNATATCCAGCAGAGGAATTGCTGAATCATATGGCAGTTCTATCTGTAGTTGTTTGAGAAACTCCCATACCATTTTCCATAATGACTACACCAATTTACAGTCCCACCAACAGTGTAAGATGGTTCCCCTTTCTCCACATCCTTGCTAGCAATTGTTATTCTCTGCCTTTTTGATAATAGCCAGTCTAACTGGGGTGAGATGTATCTCAATGTGATTTTGATTTGCATTTCCCTGATGCTGAATGATTGTGAGCATTTTTTCATGTGTCTGTTGACCATTTGCATATTTTCCTTTGGGAAATGCCTATTCAGCTCCTTTGCCCATTTTTTAATTGGGTTATTTGTTTTTTTACTGTTAAGTTGTTTGAGTTCCTTTTATATTCTGGATATTAATCATTTTTCATTTGCAAACGTTTTCTTCCACTCTGTAGGTGGTCTTTTCACTTTGTTAATTGTTTTTTTCGCTGTACAGAAGCTTTTCAGTTTTATATAATCACATTCATTTCTTCTTTTTCTTTTTTTTTTTTTTTTTGCCTGTGCTTTGGGAGTCGTATTTATAAAGTCTTTGCCCAGTCTTAGTTCCTGAAGTGTTTCACTTATGTTTCCTTTTAGTAGTTTTAGAGCTCCAGGTTTATATTTAACTCTTTAATCCATTTTGAGTTGATTTTGATATGGACAGAGCTACTAATCTAGTTTCATTATTCTGCATATGGACGTCCAGTATTCCCAGCACCATTTATTGAAGAGGCAGTCTTTCCCCCAATGTATGTCTTGGTGCCTTTGTCAAAGACAGCTGGCTGTAAGCATGTGGGTTTATTTCTGGGTTCTCCATTCTCTTCCATTTGTCGGAGTGTCTGTTTTTATGCCAGTACCATATTGTTTTGGTTACTATAGCTTTGTAGTACAATTTGAAGTCAAGTGGTGTAAGTCAGGTGGTGTTATGTCTCCAGCTTTATTTATTTATTTTTTTATTTATTTTGGTTCAGGATTGCTTTGGCTATCTGAGGTCTTTTGTTGTTCCATATGAATGCTAAGATTGTTTTTCCTATTTCTGTGAAAAATGTCATTGGTATTTTGATGAAGGTTGCATTGAATCTGTAGATCACTTTCGGTAGTATGGACATTTTCACAATGTTAATTCTTCCAATTCAAGAGCATGGAATATCTTTCCATCTTTTTGTGTCCTCATTAATTTCTTTCAACAGTGATTTGTACTTCTCATTGTAGAGATCTTTCACCTTCTTGGTTAAGGTTATTCCTAGGTATTTTATTTTTTTAGTGACTATTATAAATGGGTTAGTTTTCTTGATTTATTTTTCTGTTACTTTGTTGTTGGAGTATGAAAATTCTACTGATTTCTGCATGTTGATTTTTTATCCTGGAACTTTATTGAAATCATTTATCAACTGTAAGAGTTTTTTGGTAGAGTCTTTAAGTTTTTCTGTATACAGGATCATGTCATCTATAGGGACAATTTAGCTTTGTCCTTTCTAATCCAGATGTCCTTTGTTTCTTCCTCTTGCCTGATTGCTCTGGCTAGTACTTCCAATACTATGTTAAACAGGAGCAGACAGATAATCTAGGCAACAAGCCAACAGAGAAACACAGGATTTGAACCACACTTTAGATCAATGGTCTTGGCAGATATCTGTAGAACATCCATCCAACACCAAAATTCTTCCAACATATTTCTCATCAGCACATGGGACATTCTCCAGGATAGCTTGCATGTTAAGTCACAAATCAAGCTTCTACAAATTTTAAAAAATTGAAATCATTTCAAGTGTCTTCTCAGACCACAATGGATTAAAACTAGTAATCAATAACAAACAAAACTTTGGAAACTGTACAAACAGATGGAAATTAAACAACATGTCCTGAATGACATATGGGTCCAAGAAGAAATTGAACAGGAAGTCAAAAATTTTCTCTAAACTAACAAAAATAAAGGCACATCAGACCAGAGCCTATGGGACGCTGCAAAAACAGTTCTAAGAGGGAAATTTACTGCAATAAACACATCATAATAATACAAAGATTTCAAATAAACAGCCTAACACTACACCTCAAAGAAGGAGAAAAACAAGAACAGGCCAATCCCAAAATCAGTAGAAAAAATAATTAAGATCAGAACAGAACTAAATGAAATAGACCCCCCCCCTCAAAAGATACAAAAGATCAATGAAACAAAAAGCTTTTTTTCTAGAAGATAAAAAAAATAGAGAAACCATTAACTATACTAACTAAAAAGAAAGAAGATCCAAATAACAAAAGTTAGAAATAAAAAAGGAGACAGTACAACTGATACCACAGAGATACAAAGAATCATTACAGACTACTATAAAAAAAAACTGTATACCAACAAATCATTCTTTTTTCTGGAAGATGTTTTAATGCAACTTTTTGTGTTAGGAATACTGAGATGCTAAGATTAAAAATGGTCAGCTATAGTTAAAACAAGGGATAGAAAAGGAACAATCCAAAAGTCACAACCATCTGTCTCTTTATGAATGGATTACACTTTTTAAAGGGTCTGCTAAACATTGCTTAAGCTGATTGAGGCATCTTAAATGTGAATCTTCAGAAGAACACTTAATTAATTTTAAAATAATGCTGAGCAGCAGCTATGAACTAAGATAATACATAGTTGAAAAGAAATTATACTAAAATCAAGCATAGTGTAATGTAAATACAAATAAGAAGGTGTGAATAAAAGCTGAAATAAACAATGGGATAAAAATAACAAAACCTGAAATTGGCCAATATTTGATATTTTGGGGGCACCTACAGTAAGTAACATTTAACATTGTGCTAGGGATGGGGTAGTTAGCTCTTTGTTCTAGATAGCTTCAGGGGCCACTGTTTCTAATATTACGAACAGATATAGTTCTGTCCTAGGTTTCTGTATTCTCCTGCCTTAGTTCTCCTCATGAAACATGAGATAAACCATCAATCAATGGGAACCATCAGGAATATCAGCCATAAAGCCATTGCCAGGGAGCGTTGTTCAAGCCAACCTTGCTAATGCTGAATATCAGGGACACCTACCCGTGGAAAGCTTGGTCAAAATCTCTGCTCAATAAGTGCAGTTTTTAATGGATGAACTTAAAAT
>NW_007740979.1:0-7859 GCF_000696425.1 Galeopterus variegatus | reverse complement strand
TGGAAAGCTTGGTCAAAATCTCTGCTCAATAAGTGCAGTTTTTAATGGATGAACTTAAAATGACTCAGCTGAATACTCTCATGTGGAAACTTTCAAAATGAGATACATACAAGATTTAAATAAATGATGCTTGAATGAAACATGATGTGGTCATTTAAGTTGTTACCATCATAATACTCCTTTTTTCCTCTTTTTCTTGAGTCTAGTACACATTCAAGTCATGGAACTGCAAGTGGGATCCAGAGAATGAACAACTGCTGAGATGACTTGCCATGCTCGCTCACTTCTCCCCCATTGATAGAATAAGTCCTCACTACCTAAAATAAACTGAGTTTGTATCTTCTCTGCAAGGGTGAAGAGTTTCCCTGACACAAAAACACAGGAACAATTATGACTGAAATATAGTCTATATATTTATATCTATATAAACTATAGTTTATAGTATGGTTAACTTAATGGCATTTGCATACAAAATTGCTTACACTATGTAATTGAATCTATTATAATATCTAATCCTTTCATTGTAGGAATTAGTAAAATCATTACTTATGTGTGACTAAGGTAAATTATGTCTGTGTTGGCCAAGTATAGTTTAGACTTTTATCACCCAGGTTTTCTTCTGTATCTACATCAATTTCTCTAGAAATACATTTAATATCAATTTGAGAGAATTCTGTCCTCTCATCTGAAGCAGAAAAAAAAATCTAATTTTAATTAGAGAACCCTCATAGATTGATTCATACAGCTCTGAGCAACTTTGTTTTTCTTAATTGCCCAGAAGGTAAAAACAGGCTTTTTCTCCTACAATATAGTTTTCAAAATGTATTGGGTCAGCTGCCAATTTAACCCCCCCAAAATCTTACTGGATATTCCATGGAATATTATAACTTTCAGTTCTTTCTCTCTCTAGGAATACTTTGCCTATATTTGCAAAATCACTGCAACAGCTCTCTCTCCCTGTATATCATTAATCTGTTTATGCTGCAACCCATTGCAGTGGGGTGAGGTGCAGAATTTATCCTTCTCTGAGTACTTTTGAGAAAGAGATTCAACTTGAAAATACTCTGTGCACAAAANGGTGCAGAATTTATCCTTCTCTGAGTACTTTTGAGAAAGAGATTCAACTTGAAAATACTCTGTGCACAAAAGTTTACTCTCTGTGCATCACTATTTTTCACAATTCTAGTTTTAACAATGTCTCATCATTTTCATAGCACTGGTTTAATTATTTAATTATTTCAAGATCTCTGGTGTATATGCTATAACTTTTTAAAGTCAGTACAATAAGGAGAAATTTTAGCTGTAAAACTTCTCTGTATATGTCTAGGAGAAAAGGGAAAAATAGGAACAAACCTATCAATGACAGAAATTACTTTGCTATTTAAAATGCAATCAAAGGCATGGTTTTAACGTTAGTACTCTTATGTACTTGATACTTCTCAGTCTGGGATCAGTCATGCAAATTCCTTTCATGTTGTACCCTTGATTTAATTTGGTAATTTTTAATATTTTTCTAATCATATTGGTTAAGATTAGTAGGGAATCAACACATTTTAGTGAAAAGTGTATGGGCTCTAGAATCAGACAAATTGAAACTCAAAAATTGTATCTCCCAGCCATGTATGCAAACTTGGGAAAGTAATTTTGCTTTCCAGGCCTGTTTCATCATCATTAATATAGACTCATAATATGTAGTTTGCAGAGGTTTTAAAGACTCATGCTATTATGGATGAAAAATGCTAGGTGCATTTTTTACTCCCAATAAATACAAATAACAAAAACAACCTTGATATAATGATGGAATTTTTATCAAGACCATGCATATTGTGCATTTTTTTCTTTTGACCATTGCTAATCAGTCTCTGAATATTTCAAGTTATCTTTAATATAAATAAAGGGATAATATCATTACATGCACTCAGGCCTTTCTTTTTTTTTTTTTTCTGATGTGGTTAATACTATTCATCCTTTAAGTTTCCATAGCAATTTGGTTTTCTTCCTGAGTGAGTCTTCTCTTCTAGTTTTCATAGGTTTGCTGGAGGGTCTTAAATACTCAATTTAATAGCTAATTTTATCCATAGAAAGGTATTAGGGAAAAAATATTTTTTTTAGATTTCTTCTGTATTGCTATTTTTGAGAATGTAAGAAGTTCTGAAAATTTGAATATTTATGAATATTTTAGATTTTCAAAAAGAATTATTATTACTGAATAAGAGTGTCTTATATAAATATGAACAAATTAGATATGCTCTCTTCAGTCTACCATATGTAAAATGAAGTAGTAGCTAGATGACCTTTAAGGTTTCTATGACTTCTAGCATTTTAAATTCACAAGATCATTTTTTAATACCATGCACTAGCCTGTATATGAAAATAAGACCCTCCTGCTAACCACTCCAAATCTCTATTTTATTTTAAAATTAAAGGTGAACAAAGGATATAATTGGAGGATTAGTCCTAAAAGCATCTCTTCACCTATATACTGCACAGCCCTCATCCATAGATACCTGATGGGCCTTTCTGGACAAAACATTTATCCACAAACTTCTCCCAGATTTCCACTTGAATATCTCTTCCAGTGATGACAAACCTGAAATTAATTTCTCCAGTCTCCAAATGATGTGATGTGAGAAAGAGATTATGAGCAAGGAGAGAAAAATGGTGGATTCTACTGTTGTCTTGGAGACTGGTTTCCATATTTTATTTAGTTTTGTTTTCTTATAATGTGCCCATTTTCTTCAAAGAAGAGCACCCATACTAAGCAATGAGTTGAATGTTTGTGACATAAAGAATGCCCAGAAGAGGAAAGCTTAATTTTGAGTATGGGCGTTGGATGTGGGATGAGGAATTAGGGTAAGTGGAGGAATGTGTCTCTCTGCTTCTATAACTAAGATGCAGACATACTCCCTTGTCTTTCCCTGTGTATCTACTGAGAAATGTCTGTTGACCAGAACATAGAGAAAAAAAAAAAAAACAGTACAGGACTGCATTACTGTTCCCTGCAGATTTCAAGCATCCAATGGAGCCACCGTCTAGAACTTCTGCTTGGAGAAGGTGACTAATTGAGGCTTGAGAAAAGGGACTCCAAGAGGAGGAGAGGAATAGAATTTGCATCTAATAAAACAACAGCCAACTACAAGCCTGAAATGTGATCCTTTCCTTGTCTCCAACACTTGTAATAAAGCCACCAGCATTTCAAATGCTTGATGCAACTGAGGTTCCTGTCATGGCCAATGATAGAAATAGTTTTGTAAAAGGAGCACAGAAAGTCTGCATGAAGGTGGGAACAGAGACTGAAGGAATTGAGAAAATAAGTTTGGATGATCACAGGGGTGACAAGGGATCTGGTAAAAAAAAAAAAAAAAAAAACAGTACAGTACTGCATTACTGTTCCCTGCAGATTTCAAGCATCCAATGGAGCCACCGTCTAGAACTTCTGCTTGGAGAAGGTGACTAATTGAGGCTTGAGAAAAGGGACTCCAAGAGGAGGAGAGGAATAGAATTTGCATCTAATAAAACAACAGTCAACCACAAGCCTGAAATGTGATCCTTTCCTTGTCTCCAACACTTGTAATAAAGCCACCAGCATTTCAAATGCTTGATGCAACTGAGGTTCCTGTCATGGCCAATGATAGAAATAGTTTTGTAAAAGGAGCACAGAAAGTCTGCATGAAGGTGGGAACAGAGACTGAAGGAATTGAGAAAATAAGTTTGGATGATCACAGGGGTGACAAGGGATCTGGTCTTACCAAGACAATGAAACTGGTGGTTTAAGGCATACTTACAAATTTCCAGCCTCAGGAGCCCCCACATGACCTCTTGTTTACATGGGCAGATTCACTGTGCTCAATAATTGTGCCATTACACAACTGCAGAAATACAGTGGATTAAAACATATTAAAAAATAAAAAATATAAAAATTTTAAAAATATAAAAATATATTAAAAACATATATATATATATATGTTTGCATTTGGAAATATCCCAAAGACCTCCCACAGTTGAGTGAACTAATAGACCCCACTTTCTTTGAATCTCAGACTACTCCTCTTTCATTATAGCTTCCCAAATGATGTTGATGATCAAAGGCAACTTCACAGTGTGGTTGAGAATTTTAGCTGATTTAACGTATTCAAAGTACTTAGAACCATTTGTAGCTCAAAGTGAAGACTCCAGGAATATTAGGTGTTGTTGATATTAGCTAATCTGTGCTTTTTGTAGTGTTCCCACCTTCATGCTTTTTTTTAATCAAAGGATACATCTATACCACTTACTAAAATTCTTTTTTTNTATAAATAAATAGTAAACCTTTTGATCATAATGGCTTTGTTAGGGAATATTTTCTGGTGAGGGTAAAAGAAGCATTAAAGCATAAACAACACTAAAAATTAATCAATCAAAAGACTCAAAAGCACCTTAAAATGTAGGGATGACCTTTCAAATTGCCTGGTTTAACAATTTCATTTTGCAAATGAAGAAGCTGAGGGCCAGAGAGTTTAAGAAACTCCTTCTCAGCAAGAAAGGGACAAAGACCCTAGAACCCAACTGTCCTGACTTCTAGTCTGGCTTTTGCTCACCGAGCCATGTACAAATGCAGAGAGTTGAAAGATATCTAATGACATTTGATAAAGGGGAAAACCACACTAAAATAAACAAACAAACAATAAATGTAAGGTATTTCTTCTGTAAGATATTGACGAGTGGGGGTGCAGAGGTACTGGGGTGGAGCTAATTAAGTAATAGCCTCTTTCTGTTTCCCTACACCCCAATTAAGCATTATGTTTGTTGCTGCTTAAAAAAAAATAAAAAATGACAGGACAGTTTGTGCACATTGATTCCATCTGTATGTGTGTTTGTGTGTGCTTGTGCACAAATGAAATGTCTGCACAGGAGGCACAGCAAATGATAAAAATTGCTTTATCCGGGAAATAGCATAGTGGCTAGGGGAAGACGCAGGTATGTTAACTGTATATAATTCTATACTTTATGTATTTTTATAATAGTGAGTATGTCACATTTTAAAATGACATACTACTATAAAATTTTTAAATAATACTTAGGCTAAAATACTAGTTTTATCATTTACTCTTTGACTTTAAAACATTAAATTTTTTAACTATCCCAACTGTTTTTAAATTCATTCAGAGATGTCTTTCTTTGCTGTGGACACAAAGACCTCTATACCATCTATCTGTCTCTTAAATAAGAAGACAGAACCATGTTACCTTATTATTTTCTGCCTTCTTATGTCTCAATGGAAATATTTATTTTAAACCTCTCACAAGAAAGACTGTTATTAAAAAAGAAAGAAGAATAATATTCAGTCTATAGTGGATACTGAATTTTATCATCATAGTAACAAGCATTTTACAGCAGTGATTTTCTTCATTTAGATTGCATGTGGTCATAAACAAAAAATTGATCTCACACAAGCTTACTTATAGTACCTATGAGTCCAGAGAGACACCGTAAAGTAGCTACTATAGTAAAAGAATATTTCAAATGCTGTGTATCTTTCACAACATACTGCAGTTTATGATCTCCAGGGAGCCTTTAAAAAATAGGCTTTCTTTATGGCAGGCTTACCTATGCAATTCTCTTTTGATTACAGAGTTACCTTCCTCCTCTTTTTCAAATCTTTTGAAAGCAGCAACACCTGAGTTCACAATGTCTTTGTTACTCTTTATTACGCCAGGTAATTTTATAAACAATAAGGTTTTATTCTCAAATTTTATGACTACATGATACATATTCAAAGTAGGACTGCTATTCAGCCCATACACACAATTTGCAACCATGCCAGATGTTCCAGATCTTAACATATTCAAGTATTTCTAACTGGTAGAAAAATGGCCAAAACCCTGAGCCCCTTCAGTACCTCCCCCAGCGTTTTGGCCATACTATCAAGATTGCAGCAAGATCTAGGAATAATGAAGTAACTTGAAACAGTGGGATGCTCCAAGGACTCTGCTTTATCTCCTCTTGATTGATGCCATAACCCTTGCTGAATAATTTGAATACCAAGGGATACTAGGTAGAATTTAAGTGTACATTGCATCATGTTTTTATTATAATTTTTTATAATTAGAAAGAAGTAGAGAACAAAGTTTATCGAAGAAAATCTTTGCATCTGAACTTGAGAATGTGAGCTATGGCCTTATCATCATCCTGACCTATCTGGTTTGGTCCAGTTTGGGGATGTTTTCAGGAATAGCCTTGTAGGTCTAAACTATTCATCTAACCTCATCTAACATAGATAACATTCCTGTTTTAATAGTTTTAAAATGGAGATAAAATGAAGATATATTCATAAATTACAAAAACTGCTTTAGATTAACACCACCTAATAGGTTAAATATTTATTTACTGTGTAATAACTCACTTACAAAATTGTGAAGATTCATCTAATTCTTACCTGGTGTGTAACTGTCTCTAACATATCTCTAATACATTTTTGAGTACCTAATGGTGCTCTATCTTTCTAGTGCTCTATTATGTCTTTGGAATAATCTTGACAACTAGGGATTTCTGATGATGTAGAAATTAATTCATCTCTCTCTTTTATATTTATTTCTCTCTGATAAATACAAGATTTAATTAGAAGCATGATAATAAGTCCGAAGGGAAAAGATTTGAACGTCAAGGTGAAAATGACTTTACCTTCTGATTCTGAGGCTATCTTAGTTTTTCACTTAAAGAAAAAAAAAAAAAAATCCCAGATACGTCTCTCTCTATGAGAGATCCAGTGTCTAATATAAAGGATTCTACCACTTAATGTGTTTAATTTTTGCTTTGTTTCTCAAACAGAGAGATTAAATCAAATAATTTAATTAAATCAAATGCAAATGCAAAGTTTGATTTAATTCACTGATGCTGAATATTCACTAAAATGACCCTTATCTTGTACCTATCCATATTATAGGGGTAAAAATTAGATGATTCCTTTTCTAGTTTAATGTGAATATCTAGTATGGCATTTATGAATGATCATTATTCATGGAAAAAGTCCACCTTGTGAATCTGAGCAGATTCCCAGATTGGTACTACTAATTGCTGCTTTAGAAGAACTCATCTAAAAAAAAAAAAAAAAAAAAAGTTAATGGTTCTGCAACCGTATAATTTTCCCAATAAAATTAGCTGATGGAACCTCTTAAATTTCTAGAATCTTTCTCTGTTTGAAGATAAAATATTCTCTCAACTGCCAAAATTCAGCTTTATGCCAAGACAGTAAAGTGCTAAAATTAAATGCATTCTCATTTTAAACAATAGAAAAGAAAAGCCTGTTCTTATTGAGTAAATTAAACAAGACTTTGACATCAGAGCATCACTGACAAAAATCCCCAAACAAAAGTAGGTGCAATGTTCGTCTGTAAATCTTTGAAAAACCCTGACCAAAGACAAAAACACATTGTAGTATTTTAATGTACTGTGGAATTTTTTCGACTTACATAAAATGGATTAAAAATGGTTTGAACTGCAGGTGTCTTTATTCAATAGCTTGTCTGTGAAAAAAAACAATAAAAGACTTAATAGATCTTTGTAAAAAAAAAAAAAATGAAGATATATTCATAAATTACAAAAACTGCTTTAGATTAACACCACCTAATAGGTTAAATATTTATTTACTGTGTAATAACTCACTTACAAAATTGTGAAGATTCATCTAATTCTTACCTGGCATGTAACTGTCTCTAACATATCTCTAATACATTTTTGAGCACCTAATGGTGCTCTATCTTTCTAGTGCTCTATTATGTCTTTGGAATAATCTTGACAACTAGGGATTTCTGATGATGTGGAAATTAATTCATCTCTCTCTTTTATATTTATTTCTCTCTGATAAATACAAGATTTAATTA
>NW_007740978.1:26216-27434 GCF_000696425.1 Galeopterus variegatus | reverse complement strand
GTTTCGGTGATGGGACATAATAATCAACTACATTGTATATTGACAAAATAAAAAATTTTTTAAAAAATGTTATTCATTGAGCACACATTCTGAAATATTAAGTATTATATTCTTTGGGATTCTGGAATGCTTTATGGGAGTGTTAACAGCATTAATGCTGTTCAAAAAAAATTCTGATTTTCTTCCTTTCAAGGGCATTATAGGGTTACACTTCTCTGCCTTCTTAAGTTTAGGCATGGCCATGCGACTGTTGAATTAAATTTGTGATATGTGTTACTGTTGGAAGTTTTAAAAATCAAAGTGTAATTTGCCACACTATCTTTCTCTTTACCATAGGAGACAACAACAGTTTTAATGGTGTTTTCTCTGTGCCCCTGGATCCTGGAGTGAGTGAGACACAAAGCAGATCCTCCAGCTAACCCTCCAACGACATAAAGCATTAGGGAGGAAAACACACTGGAATTTGAGGAGTATTAGTTTTTGCCAGGTTTACCTGTAAAAAGGCTTCTGCTGCTTATCTGTCCATTAGATGAACACCTCAACGATGGGAATCATCTATTTCTCATGAGCTGAGAATATCTGATGTGGTTTCAAATTCTATGTGAGAATTCTAGCACTTCATTTATATTGGTGGCATGCTTTTAAAACACCTACGAGGAGTGGAAAATGTCTAAATTTGTCATGACTCTTATTTCTAAGAAACCACAGAATTGAAGCATAATTTAGTCTGTACTGACTGATAAGGAGAGTTTTTAGGTCAGTGCAGAATATTAATCTGACTATGAAAGTAATTAAATATTTAACTTTCCAAATCCTATTGTTTAGCTAGCAAACATCATTGAGCATACGGTATAGGCACCATCCATTGTTTCAGGCTTTGGTGAATGTGTAGTTGAATAAACCTGACTCTTCCTACCCTCAACAGTCTAATGGAAGATACACGTATGTATCCTCTGAGATAGTCCGGAATGGTCCAGTCCCCTGGGATTTACACCTTCGTGTGTCCCTTCCCCTTGACTATCTCTCTCTCTCTCTCTCTCTCTCTCTCTCTCTCTCTCTCTCTCTCTCTCTCTCTCTCTCTCTCTCTCTCTCTCTCTCTCATCTCTATTTATCTATCTATCTATCTACATATATATATATATATATATATATGTATGTATGTATGTATGTATGTATGTATGTATATATATATCCCACCACTCTCTCTGTTTCTCAGGA
>NW_007740978.1:17512-25619 GCF_000696425.1 Galeopterus variegatus | reverse complement strand
CTCTCTCTCTCTCTCTCTCTCTCTCTCTCTCTCTCTCTCTCTCTCATCTCTATTTATCTATCTATCTATCTACATATATATATATATATATATATATGTATGTATGTATGTATGTATGTATGTATGTATATATATATCCCACCACTCTCTCTGTTTCTCAGGACTGCAATAAAAAATTACCACAATCTGGGTGGCTTAAAACAATAAAACTTTATTCTCTCAAAGTTTTGGAAGCTGGAAGTCTCAAATTAAGGTGTCAAGAAGATCATGCTCCCTCAGAAGTTTTAGAGAAGTATCTGATCCGCATTCTTCTCTCAGCTTCTGGTGACACCAGCCGTCATTAGCGTTCTTTGGCTTTTACTTGCCAAATTCCAAGTGCTGTCTCTGTCATTGCAAGGCATTCTTCTCTCTGTGTCTGTCAGTGTCCAAATTTCCCTCCTCTTATGAGGACCCAGTCATATTTTATTGAGGGTCCATCCCACTCCAGTATGACCTCCTCTTGACTAATTATATCTGCAACATCCCTGTTCCTGAAGAAGATCATATGTTGAGGTACTGGGGGTTAGTACTTCAGCCTATCTTTTTGGGGTACACAATTCAACTTATAACACTCTAGGAGCCCTCACTCTGGAGGAAGCAAGCTACCATATTGTGCATAGCCCTATATGTGGCAAGGAATTGATTTCTCTGGCTCCTTTCAGTCTGCCAAAGCCATGGGAGATGCCTTCAGTCCTGGCCAGCACCCTGTTTGAAACCTTGTGAGAAACCTTGAGTGAGAGAATCCAGCTAAGCTACACCCAGATTTACAGAGACTGTGACATCATAAGTGTTCATTGTAACAGCTGCAAACGTTTAGAGAAATTTGTTAAACAGCAATGAGAAAACAATACATCTGTCAAAATAAATCAACAAATAAGGGAAAACGTGGAATGTGGTTAGGAGAGGGTTAAATGTAAACAATTGGAGCTAGTCTGTTAATGTTTCCAAATTAGAATAGTTTTATTATTAATTACTTAAAGTACTCTTCTCATAAGCTACCTATGAAGTGTTAAAGAATTCAGTCAGAAACCTGGAGGGTACAAAATGCTTAAATACCGTCATAAAAGTCTTTTCTGAAAAGCAGTTGATATTAATAAGTTCTACAAGGGTGCTTAGAGGCAGTTAAATTTCTCTTCTCATTGGTTGTTTAAAAATAGCATAATTTTTAATTTATATCATTTCTCTTTATATCTTCCACAAAAATTTAATTCTACTTGCATTTTGCTTAATGTTTGCATATACTTCAAAAGTTCATGGACAGAATTGAATCATATTTCAATTCTATTTTTCCACAAACTTTTAAAAGTATTCTTGTACAGTTTACCTCTCAAAATCATTTGATGGTTTGGTATCACACCCAGTATAAAATTGAAAATATGGAGCTCACCCCTTTTATTCTAGCTATTCCTCCCAAAACTATCTTTGAAAACTCGCTGTTTTCAAGAAGCGTAGCTGTTTTTCATACACGATGAGGAATTTCCAGAAATAATTATTTACAGAAACATATGCATAGACACTTCCCTTACACGGTCACTACCAAACTTAGGGGTAAGCAAAAACAAAAGTAGACAAAGACTTGGTATTAGAATAGATATTAACAAGAAGTAAGATAATTTCTTATAAATACTACTTCCTACTCTGAGAAATTGTGGACAGCCTAGGCTCTGATAAAGGAACTTCTACCACAGGCGAAATTAAACTAGGACATAATAGAGAGGTGGGAAACGAGCTGGCAGCACTCAGCAGAGTAACAGAAGGCAACGCAGACCAAAGAGAGGGACACTATGTGAGAAGCAGTGCGGTGGAAATGCGCTCTGCCAGCCAAGTGAAAGGAACTAAAGAGATGATGGCTGTAGAAGAGAAGACATGTATAGCATTGGCACTCACGGGTCTAGACCACCACAACAAAAAAGCTAATCGTTAATATAACAAAACTTACCTGATGTAAGAGGACAAATAAACCAGAGCAATCGGGGGGAAAAGCACATCCTCGTGAAGTTCCTCATCTTCAGTACAGAGAACAAATATGTTCCTTACCGTGGGAGACACCAGCCTCACCTCAGATTTTGCCACAGCTAGATCAATGGCTGGAAATAAGAGAGTCATGTCTACACTACCTGAGGAAAACAGTGACAGTGCCGAGTCCTTACACCCGTCCAGTTGTCAGGCAAATGCAAAACCACATCTTAATGTAAGGAACTTAACTAAATACAACACAAACTAACTCTTTCTGAAAATAAACTATATGAGGAAGAAATCCAGTGCACCAGTGAACAGTTGAAAACACACGTCTCAGGAAAGGAGAGGGCGTTGTATGAATGACTGCAGTGCAGGTTCTCCACCAGGGCTAGTGATTGTCTTGGATATTGCAGTTTAAACTAAGCAGCACGTAACGGGCACTGCCCTGCCTATGATGAAGTACAGGCTAAGGCCAAGCCACAATTGAAATGGTCATTACCAACTACAAGGATGTAAGAACAGCAAATGCGAATGTGGCTAAGTTCTTTCTCTGACAAAGGCAGAAATTAGTTTGATAGATTTTTTTGATCAGCCAAGAAATATAAGATTAAGTACATTAATTTCAGTTATAAAGGCTACCACAAAGAGACCTTAATAAGATTACAAACATTCCCAAATATCCCAAAAAAGGATGTGACCCTACACACTATGAACACGAAGAAAACAGAGGATCGTATAGCGAAAGATAACGAAGACACACACATGCACACACACACACAAAACAAGGTGACGACATCGTGAGTGGACTAAAATCTCATATTAATGGGATGTGTATCAAATAAAAATCACTGATTATGAAACGCACGTAAGCAAAATGACTAAGTATACTGAAAATCGAATTAGGGCAAACTGCATACTTGATACTTAAAGAAAAAAACTACAGATAAGTGAGTAGTTTAAAATAGTAAGACTCTAACATATAATATATATTAACATGTTTTCTCCTATTTCCTTCATATCTGGTAAAAAAAAATGGATATATAAAATGCACAGATACAGCAAAAGCCATTTTCCCCTTTGCCTTTTCTCACAGATAATATCTAATCTGAGGTTTTTACACATTATTCGAATGCTCGCTTGATAAGCATTTACTATAAACTCTCGTACTTACTGATAAATGACATACAGGATTGTTTTATGTAATTTTCTACCTTGCATAGTGTCCAGCACCTGAGCCTCTTGATCATTCATTTCAGGATTTTTTTCTTCAGATAAATTCTCTTACCTTTGCCTCCACCCCCAGCTCCACAGCCATCCACACGACATCAGCTGCGGATTTTTACTCCACCTTTTCTTTTTTCTTCCGAAGACCCCCCTTGTACTTTACATTTGTTTTTGCTAAGCTTGTATTACACATTTGTACTTCATATTTAAATTTTCCCTGTATAAACCTCCCAACAAATAATATGGAGTGTGACATAGTAGATGCTTTATGAATACTAACCGGATGACTAAACTAAGCTCCAGATAAATGGATTGTACTGTATTATAAAAGAAGGATTGGGGGAATTTGACTTCCAGTAGCTGCCTTATCCCTCACCCATAGCCTTTGTATTTGATAACACAAAAATGATAGGAGAACTGTGATGCTCTAAAAACAAACACAATTCTCAGGTCATAAAAAGTGAGTTTTAACAACATTCCTCCCCGCTTTAGTGGATGCCCATCGGACAAGCTAAAAAGTCCACGAATAGTTAACACGCTGATTGACCATGGTTATAAATATTTGTTCCTATGGAGAATTTTGTGGTAAGCATTTCCTGTGCATACAGGCAACTGACCTAATTTTGTTTGCAGCGGAAATTTCTGCACCTTGAACATCAAACCTTAAATGCGTTAGTTTTTCCTCAGCGTAATTTGAAATGTTGTAAATATATGTTATTATGGAACAAGCTATGGAAAATGCTTTTACTATTTGAAAAAGTTTGTAAGTGAAGTCTTGCATTTATTAGTAGTTTTAGTTGGTGTTTAGAAATTATGAATTTTGCTGTGTGATCTACTGATGTTTATAACTGTAAGTTCAGTTACAATGCACAGTCGCACACACACAAAATCATCTTTTGCAGACAAATGTAACCATTACCTTGACAAACGTAGAAAATCATCAGGAGTTATTTTGGGCTGAACTGGGCTCCCCTGAATTTATATTTTGAAGTCCTAGCCCTCAGTGCCTCATCAGAATGTGATAATATTGGAGATAGGGTCTTTAAAGAGGTAATTAAGTTAAAATGAGGCCATACAGGTGAACCCTAATCCAGTGTGACTGGCATCCTTATAAGAAGAGATTAGAAAACACACGTGTACAGAGAAAATACCATGTGAAGAAGAGAAAATGACCATCTACAAGCCAAGGAGGCCTCAGAAGAAACCAACACTGTCAACACTGTGATCTCAGAATTCCAGCCTCCAGAACTTTAAAAAAATAAATTTCTGTTGTTTAAGCCACCCAGTCTGTGATACTTTATCAAAGCCTTAACAAACTAATACCAGAATTATTCCTATTTACTCACCATAGCAAATATGAAGCATAAAATAAGCACAGAAGCACATCCCACGTTTCTCCTTCCTTCAATATATGCTCATTTAATTATTCTCTAGCATTATAAAAACAGTCACTGCTAGAGGGAAAATTTGCATTTAATAGCAAAGACAGTTATAAATAGATACTACCACATTGCAAGTACATTATAAATATGTTTTATGTGCAAAATCTATAGACACAGACAAAGAAGGGATACAATATAAGTATCTGTATAGATCACTGAAGTACTATGGTAAAAAAAAAAAAAAAAAAAAAAAATTTAGGCTGCTAGAGGGAAAATTTGCATTTAATAGCAAAGACAGTTATAAATAGATACTACCACATTGCAAGTACATTATAAATATGTTTTATGTGCAAAATCTATAGACACAGACAAAGAAGGGATACAATATAAGTATCTGTATAGATCACTGAAGTACTATGGTAAAAAAAAAAAAAAAAAAAGAACCTTTAGTGGTACAACTGCACTCTCATGTGAGAAGGCCAAGCAAAGAGATAACCCATAGTCAAACGATGAGTTCCTTTTGTAGTTAGAATTTATCTAATTTAATTCTCAGAAACCACACCTAGTTCTTTTAATATTTAAAAATTTTCTTTGGAGGCAGTATGTTTTCATTGCTTACATTATCAGGAATCATTTTGTTTATAGTCCCACATTTGAATGAGCTAGCTATGGTGCACACAGGCTCCTGTGTCAATGTCAAACGAGGTAGAAGAAAGGGGAGTGACAGTGCCACACTCTCTAATCCTCAGAGGCTTCCTCTCACTCTCCCATCCCCGTTGTCTGCATCCCTCCAATGATCGACCATTTTCCAATTCTGTGGGTGGGGAGAGAAGATATTCCATTGAAAACACTGTCTTTACATCTTCAGCGTTTTCAAATAATATGCCTCCCTTCCCTTGTTTGTCATCGGTGAACACTACATCTCTCCCAGTTACACAACTTTTCTTTTGTACTTTTTCTTTTTGTGTGTGTGTGTGTGATAAAAAAGACATCACATAAAATTTACCGGCCTGACCATTTTTAAGTGTAGAGTTCAGTAGTGCTGAACTGACGTTGCAAAACACATCTCCAGACCTTAACGAGTTTGTGCCTCCATAGCAAAATACCTGAGACTAGGTAACTCACAAAGAACAGAAAATTACTTCTCACAGTTGGGGAAGCTGGGAAGTCCACCATCACGGTGCTGACATGTGGTGTCTGGCAAGGACCTCCTAGCCACATCTTCACATAGTGGAAGAAGCAAAAAGTTCAAGAGAAGAACACTGTGCTCTCACATGGAAAAAGGTGGAGGGGAAAAAGAGGTCCAGGCTAGTTCTCTCCAACCCTCATATAAGGCACTGATCTATTCATGAGGGCAGAGTCCTTATGAATAATTACTACCCCAAAGGCCCCACTTAATTCCACCACAATGCGGATTAAATTTCAACGTGAATTTTAGAGAGAAGAAGTTCAAACCAGAGAAAAGACCCTGCTTTCAATTCTTTTGGATATACACCTAAAAGTGGAACTGCTGTGTCATGTGGTAGTTCTATTTTTAGTTTTTTGAGAAACATTGTACTGTTTTCCATAGTGGAGGCACCATTTTGCAATCCCACTAACAATGAGGTTTTAATTTCTCTAGATCCTCACCAACACTTATTATCTGTTTTTCTACTTTGTTTTGTTTTGTTTTGCTTGATAACAGCCTTCCTAATATATGTGAGGTGTTACTCCATTACAGTTTTAAATCCAGCATCCCTGCTATATCTGATTCTGATGCTTGCTCTTTCTCTTTAAATTGTTTTTTTTTTTTCTCTTTGTTATGCTTTGTAATTTTTTCCTTCATAGCCAGAGATGCTGTACTAGGTAACAGGAACATCTGTAATTAGACCTTCAGTAACGTACTGGTGATGTGTGGGGAGAGGAGGAGTCTGATTAGGTTGAGTTTTTTAGTGAGTTTATGCCCCTGGACTTTGAACTTCACAAGTGTTTCTTGATTTTTTTCTCCCTGCTGAGGTGGGAGAAGATGGCTAGAGGGGGGCTGAAGTTGCATATGTTGAGCATTTTCCTTCTCCCAATGGGGGAGGCGAGAGCTGACTGCAGGTGGGTACTGCCCTTCTCCCAGGTCAGTTAGTATCTACTATACCCCGGCACGTTAGGTTCTGGGTTACTAGTTTCTGCTGAGAGCTGACCTTGTTAAGAAAAACAAAGTCCTCTGGTGAACTTCAGAATGGTCCCTTTTCCTCTCCCCCTGCCGGAAGCATGAGGGTTTTTTTCTCTCATATTTACTGTAAGAATTTGGTCGAGCTCCTGGAGGTAAATCTCACAAAATCCTGGTGGCCCCTTTCTGATTAGGCCCTCCTTGAGATTTTAACTCCGAAAGTTGTCCACGTTGAGCTTCCAGCATTACAACAATTACCCTTCAGAGATTTTTGTTTTTTAATTCTGGCACTGGTTCCCACAGTGGTTTCTGCTCCTGCGTTTCTGCTCCAATAAGCCATTACTCCTTGTTTTTGGTGGTTTGTCTGTCCAGTCTTGGGGCAACTGTTTTCCCACTGTCCTCANTTGTGGTTTTGATTTGACTTTTTATGAGAATTAGTAATCACGAGTAACTTAATTACATGTCCAATGTTCTGAAATTAGGAAATGTGAGTCCTCTCCTACTTCATTCTTTTTCAGTTGTTTTGACTCTATGGAGTCCTTTGAGACTCCATGTAAATTTTAAGGTTATTGTTTTTATTTCTGCAAAATATCCTAGAAAGATTGCATTGAAAAGAATTACATTGAATCTGTATATTGATTTGAATAGTATGGACATCTTAAAAATATTAAGCCATCCAATTCATGATCACAGAATGTCTTTAATTTATTAGTGTCTGCTTTAATTTCATTCATCAATGTTTTGTACTTTTCAGTGTAGAAATATTTCACCTCCTTGCTTAGATTTATTCCTAAGCATTTTATTCTTTTTGATGATATTGCAAATGGAATCGTTTTCTTAATTTCCTTTTTTGAATTGTTTATTGTTGGCACATAAGAAATTCAACCAATTTATGTGTGTTGATCTTGTATCCTGCAACGTTGCTGAATTTATTTATTTGTTCTACAGATTTGTGTGTCTGTGTGTGCGTGTGCATAATCTTTAGGATTTTCTAAATGCAAGATTAAGTCCTTTGTAAACAGAGATCATTTTACTTCTTTCTTTCCAGTATGGATGCCTTTTAATTTGTTTTTCTTCCCTGATCAACTGTTTTAGGTAGGACTTCCAGTATTATGATGAGTAGAAGTAGTGAGGGGGCTTCATTACCTTTCTCATGATCTTAGAAAATCTTTTGTTTAGCTTTTACCATTGATTAAGATCTTAACTGTGGGCTTTTCATAAATGAGCTATAGTATGTTCATGAATGACCTCCTTTTCCTAGTTTGTTTAGTATTTTTGTCATGAAAAGGGGTTTAATCTTGTCAAATGGTGTTTCTGCATCAATTACGATGATCTTGTGATTTGTGTCCTTTATTTTGTTAAT
>NW_007740978.1:0-17023 GCF_000696425.1 Galeopterus variegatus | reverse complement strand
CTTAGAAAATCTTTTGTTTAGCTTTTACCATTGATTAAGATCTTAACTGTGGGCTTTTCATAAATGAGCTATAGTATGTTCATGAATGACCTCCTTTTCCTAGTTTGTTTAGTATTTTTGTCATGAAAAGGGGTTTAATCTTGTCAAATGGTGTTTCTGCATCAATTACGATGATCTTGTGATTTGTGTCCTTTATTTTGTTAATCTGGTATATTAGATTGATTTCCATATGTTGAACCATCCTTGTATTCAGGAGTAAATCTCACTTGGCCGTGGTATATAATCCGCTTAACATGCTATTGAATTTGGTTTGATAGCATTTTATTGGGGATTTTTACATCCACATTCATTGAGGATATTGGCCTATAGTTTTCTTTTTTGTAGTCTTTGCCTGGCTTTGTTATCAGGGTAATGGTGCCCTCATAGAATGAACTTGGAGGTGTGTTCCTTTCTTTTCCATTTTGTGGAAGAATTTCAGGAAGGTTGGTGTTAATTCTTCTTTAAATGTTTTGTAGAATTCCCCAGTAAAGCCATCTGGTCCAGAGCTTTCTTTTTTGGAAGGCTTTTGATTACTGATTCAATCTCTGTATTAGTTATTGGTCTGTTCAGATTTTCTATTTCTTCACGATTCAGTATTGGGAGGTTGTATGTTTCTAGGACTTTGTTTATTTTTTTATACGTTGTCCATTTTGTTGGCACACAGTCTCATAGTATTCACTTATAATCCTTTTTATTTCTGTGACATTGGTTCTAATAGCCCTTCTTTCATTTTTGATTTTTGTTATTTGAGTCCTCTCTCTTTCCTCTTAGTGAACCTAGCTAAGGCTTTGTCAATTTTGCTATTGCTGTTGTTTTAAAAACAACTCTTAATTTTGTGAATTTTTTCTATTATTTTTACTTTCTATTTTGCTTATCTCTGCTTTAATCTTTATTTCCCTCTTCTGCTAAATGTGAGTTTAGCTTGTTCTTATTTTCTAGTTTCTTGAAGTTTACACATTTACAACTCTAAACTTCCTTCTTAGCACTGTTTTCATTGCATCCCACAGTTTGGATATGCTGTGTTTTTATTTTTATTTGTCTCAAGATATTTCCTAATTTATATTGTGACTTATTCTTTGAACCATTGGTTGAGTATATTGTTTAATTTCCACATTTGTGGATTTTAGAGTTTTTCTTATGCTGTTAATTTCTAGCTCGCTTTATCATGATTGGAAAAAAACACTTTGTATGGTTTTAATGTTTTTAAATTTGTTAAGACTTTGCTTTGTGGCCTAACAGGTGTACTATCTTGGTGAATGTTTCATGTGCACTTGGCAAGAATGTAATTCCTGGTAGTGTTGGTTGGAGTGTTCTGTGTATATCTGTTAGGTACAATTGGTCTGTAGTGTTCAAGTCCCCCATTTCCTCACTGATCTTCTGCCAACTATTAAATGTGGGGTATTAAAATCTTCTGCTATTCTTGTGTTTCTGTCTATGTCTTCCTTCAATTCTTTCAAGGCTTGATCCACATATTTGGGAGCTCTTAAATTTAGTGCATAAGCGTTCGCAATTTTATATATTCTTGGTAAATTGACTCTTTTTAATTATATAGTGATCTTCAATTATATAGTGATCTTCTTTGTCTCTTACAACAGTTTATAATTTAAAGTATATTCTGTCTGATATCATTGCTTCTGCTCTATTTTGGTTACTATTTGCATAAAACATGTTTTTCCATCACTTTTCCTTTCACTTTCAGCTTATGTGTCTCCTTAGATCTAAAGTGAGTTTCTTATAAATACCACATAGTTGGCTTTTTTTTAATCCATTCAGACAATCTATATCTTTTGATCAGGATGTTTAATCTATTTACATTTAAAGTCGTTACTGATATGAAAAGACTTACTTTGCCATTTTGTTAATTGTTTTCTGTATGTCTTGTGACATTTTTGTCCCTCACTTCCCCTCTTTCTGCCTTCCTTTGAGTTTTATTGATTTTTTGGTAGTGATATGATTTGATTCCCTTTTCATTTCCTTTTGTCTATATTCTGTATTTTCTTTGTGGTTACCCTTGCATTTACATAAAAGCATATCAAAGTTATCATAAACTGAGAAAAACTTAATTTCAGTTGTATACAAACATTCTACTACTTTGCAGCTCCTCCCCCAACACTTTATGCTATTGATGTCACAAATTACATCTTTATGTATTACCCATTAACATAAAATTGTACTTATTTTTTGTATGGTTTTGTCATTTAAAATCTATGCAACAAAATTACAATAGTACAAGTTACTATATTTGTCCATGTGTATACCTTTACTGGAGAACCTTGCATTTTCTTACAGCTTTGTTTTCCTGTCTACTATCCTTTTGTTTAAACTTGAAAGTCTCCTTTTTCCAATTCTTATAGGGCAGATCTTGTAATAATAAAATCCTGTAGCTTTTATATATCTGGGAAAGCCATAATTTCTTCTTCATTTTTGAAGGGCAATTTTGCTGGTTGATAGTTTTTTCTTAGAGCACTTCAAGTCCATCACCCTACTCCCTCCTGTTCTGTAAAGTTTCTGCTGAGAAATCTGCCAAACATTTTATGAAAGCTCCCTTGTATGCGATGGGTCACTCTTCTCTTGATACTTTAAGATTCTCTCTTTGTCTCTGACTTTAGACAGTTTATTTAGAATGTATCCTGGTGTGGGTCTTTCAGATTTATCCTAGTTGGAGTTCTTTTAGGTTCTTGAATCTGTATGTCTATTTCTTTCCTCAGATTTGGGAAGTTTTAGACATTATTTCTTTTAATAAATTCTAAGTCCCATTCTCTCCTCTCTTTCTGAGATTCTCAGAATGTCTATATTGGTCTATTTGATAGTGTTTCCTAAGTTAGTTCATTAGGCTCTGTCTGCTTTATTTTTTTTTCCCCTTTGATCCTCTGAGTCAATCATTTCCAATGACCTGTCTTCAAGTGTGCTGATTCTTTCTTTTGTTTGTCATGTCTGCTGTTGAATATTTTTAATGGCATTTTAATTCAGTTATTGTATTTTTCACTTCAGAGTTTCTCTTTAGTCTTTTTTTATAGTTTCTTTATCTTTGTTGACATCTCACTCTGTTCACACACGTTTTCCTTATTTTCTTTGTCTATCTGTGTTCTCTTTTAGCTCATTGAGCACCTTTACAACACTTTTTTTTTTTTAAAGCCCTTTGTCAGGTAGCTCATAGATCTGTGTTGCTTTAGAGCTGTTTCCTGGAATTTCATTTTATTTCGTTGATGTTGCCATATCTCCATTATTTTGTATGCCTTGTAAATTTTGCTGAAATTTGGGCATTTGGAAAAAACAACCACTTCTCCTAGTCTTTGATGCTCTTTTCATGCAAGGAAGTTCTTCATCAGTTTGAGATTCTGCAACCTCTCAGCCTTTTCTCATGTCTTGCTCTCTGGGGTCTGCCTGTGTAACTGAAGCTCTAACATGCTGCTTGTCTCTGTTGTCAGTGGCTTTCAAACTATGCCACTTTTCCAAACTTCCATCAGTGCTCTGAGTCACACAAGACAACAACCAGTTCTTCAGACAGTTCTCGGACAAGCCAGAATATTGGATGCATGGTTCACTCTTTTGCTTCTATCAAGAGGGAGGGTCCCATATATGGAGTGTTCTTCTATGCTATGTATAGGAGAGGGGAACAAACAGGTGTGACAAATGTCACAAATTTTTCTACCCCCGTTTTATAGAATTCCCTTTTGGTTTTACAGTGGGCTAGTGGTGCAGGAGGAAGGGGGTTCTGTAGCTCCCTAGTTTGCCATTTTGCTGATGTCACTCCTTTCTTTTGTATTTTCATGCCTGGAGTAGACTTTCTTGGCTTGAGGTTACCACTTGCTGATTCTTTTATTTTCATCTTGTTGCATAAAATTATTTTCTTATCACTCTTTTTTTTGTGGCCATCTTCTGTCCTCTGTTGTCCTTCACATTCAAGAATAACATTGTTTTTATTTTATTCTATTTTCCTGTTCTTCTCACCTCCCACTATTAACATGGTGAAGTTCAAGTTTAAAATAAGCGATGTAGTCAAAAACCTGTCTTTATTGTTTCTACTATCACCACATTCTAAATCTCAGGTTTACTTATAATCGTTCACCCTTTGAATTCTTTAATTTTAATATCATTGTGTGTCTGTGTGTAATCAATCTCTCTCTCTCATTATCTATTTATATTTTACAGGGAAAAGACAGTCCTGAATTCTGACATGCTTTTCTGTAAATGTGTCATTTAGCTGATTAGATGATCAGATGCATCCATAAGTATAACTAGAAAAATTCTCCAGGTGTAAATTCTCATGAGGGAGTATGTGTATGTATATATATCATAATAATTATATAGCAAGAATCTTTTGTGACAGAAGATAATTGTGTAAGTGGTTGGTTTTGTTCTCCATATTCTGTTAACAAGCAAAATTATCTATCAGTATATTTCAAGCTACATATGGACAAATGAAGACTTGTTTTGTTGATATTTCTAGCTCCTTTATACTTAGGCTTTTGCAAGCATCTGTCTGAAGGAAACACCTCACCTGAAATCAATTATTTTTGATACGGCCATTGTGAATTTCTCATAGTCATAGTCATGCTTTAGAACTGAAAGTTAAACTTCAATGTACTAAAAGCACTATTTTAATCCCCTGATTAGATATCAGACTTCTATCCACTTTATTGACCTTTCTAAGATATCCCCACACTTTTCACTTACTACATGATTGTGGTCCATGAACAAACTGAAATATGAGAGTACTACAAAAATATGAAAAATGAAATGAAAAGATAATACAAATTTTTCCATGAACTTTTCAAAGCTCCTTTGTACCTGAGATAACTTTTAGCACATTCCCCACCTCAGGCTAACTGTATCTTGGGAAGAGAAGCAGTTTATCAGACAGGAATCTGCATTATTAAGAAGTTTCCAAGTGATTCTTCTTAGAGGGGGTGTGATATTACGATATGTATATTTTGGGGTTCATCCACAGTGCTCGGTTTGTTCTAACCTTCCCCCACCTTTTATCTTACAGCTGACAATGAATAAATTCTCTGACCTACCTTATCTGATTATAGGTCATAAAACCCTATTTCAAGAGGGACCCTGCCCCAAATTTGGGAGGAAGGAATGCTGCACAGAGAAACCCCAAAGAATCTGAACAGACTGGCCTAGCTGGATTTTCCCACCCAGTCTCTTAGAGTTAGATCATACCCTTTTTGTTCAATCACATTTCTGTATGATTGTCCATGCTTCAATCATGTCTATGTGATGAAGCTTCTATAAAAGCCCAAGAGCACAGGTTTCAGGGGGCTTTGGATAGCTGAACACGTGGAGGTTCCTGGAGGGTGGCACACCTGGGGAGGGCATGGAAGCTCCCCGCTCCTTCCCCCATCCCTCACCCTTTATGTCTCTTCCTCTGTATCCTTTGTAATATCCTTTATAAGAAACCTGTAAACATAAGTATGTGCTTCCCTGATTTCTGCAAGCCACTCAGCAAATCAACTGAACCCAAAGAGAGGGTCATGGCAATCCCGACTTATGGCCAGTCAGTCAGAAGCCCAGGTAAAACAACCTGGGATTTGCATCTGGCCTCTGAATTGGGGGCAGTATTGTGGGACTGAGCCACTGTGGGATCTGATGCAATCTCTAGGTACGTAGTGTTGGAATTGAATGAGAGGACAGCTGACTGGTGTCCACTGTAGAATTGCTTGCTCGCTGGTGGCAAGATGTACCCACACATTTGGTCTCAGAAGTTGGTCTTCTGTAATTTCGATTGTGACTGTTGTTGAGTTAGAGAAGTGAAAAAAGCACTTCATCATGTTGTTGTTGTTTTTTCTCCCCCCAGAACAGAAGAGGTCTTCAAAAAGTTCATGGAAGGATTCATGTTATCTTTCATTTCAATTTTTCCACTAACTTTTTGAAGTACCATCATATACACTAAAGCTTATATATACTAAAGCTTGAGAATAGTTCTGTAAATATACAGAATTTTTTTTTATGTAGATAATCCAGACTATTCTTTCATAATTCTGGCAGATTGCGCATATCCTAAAAATTTAAATAAGATATGTGGCAGTACCAAATGTCCTTGCACCAATGAAATGACTGCTGGCTATCAAATAGCCAGCTAGTTGAAGAATATTTTAATTGAATCACTGGAGGGTGGGTTGTGAAACTCTCACACATGCTTATATCTCGCTTCATAATTGTCAGAGATCTTTAGGGAATAAGCATGTGCCCCCATCACATGCACTTAGTGAAAATTTTCTGCTGTGAGTAAACACTCCCTATCTTCTGTGGTTCAAAGCCGGAGGACAGCTTCCACCGTCAAGCAATTTTGAGCAACTGGTACAATTCTGCTGCAGTCACAAAAAGTTATTTTGAGGAAATCCATGATTTTTCTCTTTTTTTTTCACTGCAATGTGAGAATGTCGGTCTTGGTGGTATCTAAGTTCCTGCTCTAAGATCCTGTGCCTGAAAATCCTTGAAATAGGTAGGAAATTCCATAGACTCAAGTCATCTCCTTTTATAATTCTGGCAGGTTTCAAATTCTTGTACTTATGTAGAGACTCTGTTATACCTATGAGCACCTTTAGAACTAACCTAAGAGTAGTCTACAGATTGCTGCTTTTTGTGTTGTATTATTGAGGGGCGTTTCCCATATCTACACCCCCATCTCTCACATTTCACAACTTCCTATGGAGCACAGATATTTCAGGAAGATTTTAGAGCTTTTGAATAGCATCATGGACTTCTTTGCATTAATTTTTTTATTTTTACAAAATTGCATTAAATTGTATTTATTTTAATTACTGAGTTTAGGGGACCTCCTTCCATTTGAACTCCAGTCTAGTGCATTTGCCTCTCCTTGGTTCTGGCCCTGAGAGAGGAATCTGAAGAGAATGGTTATAGAAACAAGAGCGAACAATCCTTTTCATAATTTTATGGGAAAAAAAGCCAATTAATTAAGAAAGGTAGGACTGGGTAAAATGAACACCTGGCAAGTGGATTTTCTCAATACTTTATAGAAAAAACCACCAACTAGGGGCGTGGAGGATGGGGACACGAAAGAGATGGCAAAGCATTTCAGATGTGCACTTCCTTTTGCTGGTCTCACTTCACAGAGCTTAAACACCAGTTTAGAGACACATTTGCCCATTTCCCATGGACAGACAAATGGTATATGCTGATTTAAACTTACCCAGGAACTCAGGCCTTGACAGTTCATTACCCCCATCTCTTCCTAAGGGTAAGTGACTTTAATTTTTCTCTTGGTATTTGTATGTCTTCCAGAATTAGATTTTCCTTTTAAATTTATAGCTTTAAATCATTGCTTTGAAGACGAGCAGTAGTTCTATATTAGCATTAAATAGGTATAGCATAGCTTGCCTGTAGATAATCACAACTTCGGAGAAAAAAATCATAATTTTTTTAATCAAGATAGCATGAAAAATGAATATTGCTTCCTTTACTGAGCCTTGGTTAAAAGACCCTGAAGAAACAACATATTACGCATAAAATAAAGGAGTATTTTAAGATATACATTGCAATCTTGCTGTATTAGCAACCAACCTTATTCTGAATCATTCCACCAAATATCAATACTGTAATTAAGTTCCAGTTCACTTGCATCCATAGAATTTCTTTCAAAAAACAAAGCGTAGGCTTAGTGATTAACATCTTTCATTCTCCAAAGGGAGGGGAAAAATTTCTATCAAATCCTAGAAAATCCTATTCAAAATCAAAGACATACATAATTACAACTTGGTACTTTCTACTTTGAAAGGTATCATAGCTTAAAAAGATAAGTCAAAAGATCCTGGAGTATGTTAGTAATTAACCTTTTTAACATTTGCTGAATTGAGCACTTTTCTGTTTGTCACAGCAGTTAGTATTACGAGTGAAAGAAATAGGGAAGGCCAATGCGAGGTAATATATGATGGATCACAGCCTGGGAATGGATGAGAAGAGATGGGAAACCAAGGCAGAAAATTAGTATGAAATCATCACGAACAGGATCACCACCTTCTAGAATCTAACTGAATTTGCTGACATCGATATACTACAATTGTTTTTCAGTCTGATATTCACTCTATATCATGCAAAGCATGTGAATAATATCCTTTTTAGGACAGCTTGTTTTAAATTTGAAGCTGTTAAATTATCAAAGTTTAGGTCAGGAAGAAAGTTTTAGGGTCATCAAATAAGTTTCACTATAATCTTCATATAGGGATCAGGGGAAATTAGAGGATTTTGATAACTACAGGGAATATTTGGTTAAGCCACAGTCATTTTTTTTTTGTTGAGAAAAAGCAAGTCCTTTTTATCCCTATTCCTACCTAGCAAAAGTTGAGGGGGTGTTGAAAAGGAGTGTCAAAAAATGAATACAGAGGAAGATAGTAGGACTTTCCCCACATGCTACTATCTATGCACAAAACAATGAGTCCCGAAAATTTGTCAACTCTGACTGTAATCGTTATCTCACAAAATATCATTTTCAAAGTGAATCTGAAAAAATAATAGTGCAATCACGCCAGAGCAAAATGTGTGACTACACAACACTGATCTGGTATTACAATGATGTGAAACCACGGGTAGACGCAGGCAAATGTGCGCAGGCTGTGGCGTTGTACACTGATGATATCTAAAGCAGCAAAACCAGAAAGAGGTGTGAGTGATTACCTATTTTGCTTCGGGCCGAACGACCAAGGCTTTGATCAGTGAGAAAAGTGGATAAAATATTTGCAAAATACCTCTGGAGTTTATTCATTCATTCAAAAATGCGTGCCTACTCTGTGCCAGGCATGCTAAGGATACAGCAGTGAACAAGATAGAGAAGAATCTTTTCCTTCATAGTGTTTATATTACCATGGAGGCATAAAATCACTAATATAAACAAATAACTAAGTATGTGTAAAAGATTAGATGGTGTTAAGTCAGTGTTATGGAGAAGAATTTTAAATGGAAGTGTGATACAGGCTTTGGGGGGGTACCATATCGAACAGGATAATCATGGGAGGCCTCCCTGGGATGACATTTGGGCCAAGACCTGAAAGAAGTGAAGGACAAGGGCACACGCTCTGAGAGAAGAGCCCTCTGGGGAGTGGTCCAGCAAGTGCCAAATCCCTGAGATGAGAACAGACCTGTTGCATGGTAGGAGCAGTGTGCATACAGAGTGCCTGCATGGACACCAGGTGGAGATGAAGTCTGGTGAGAAGCGGGGAGCCAGAGTGAGAAGAGATTGTCAAACCACTTTACAGACTCAGATCTGCTCGATGGAAATCCACTGAAAGGTTTAGAACAGTGGAGTGAGATGATTTAACACAGTGTTTATACCCAAGAAAGAGTAGTCTTAAGTAGGTATTTCCAGGTAGCTAAAGTTCTTAAGTAGGTATTTCCAGGTCACTAAAGCTCATCTGGCCTCTTCGGCGTAGATCACTGAACTGTAACTCCATTAATTTCAATTTCGTGCAGTGCAGCAGAAACACTCAGCACTTAGAAAATCATTGTTTCTTTTCATAATCGTTTATCACATTTAGCTATACTAAATTCTATCCCCTCAGGAATATTTTAGAAAGAGATGATTAACTTGGATGAAGTGCAGCAGAAACAGTAACAGGAGACCATTCCTCGCAGTCACAGGACACTCCACTTGATTTCTTCAATTTTAACATGAATAACAATTTTTAAAAGTCACCCAAATTGCCTTTTATCTATAGTAAATAAAACACCTTTAGAAAAGACAAAAACTACTATTTATTGAACTGTTACCAAGTGCCAGACACTATACCCAACATTTTAGAATTATAACAATTTTTAAAAGTCACCCAAATTGCCTTTTATCTATAGTAAATAAAACACCTTTAGAAAGACAAAAACTACTATTTATTGAACTGTTACCAAGTGCCAGACACTATACCCAACATTTTAGAATTACTTTTCATAATTTTCTCTAAAACTTTATGAAGTGGCTATTATTCCACATTTTACAGGTAGGGAAGTTTGTAATTTATGAAGGTTGAACATATTGCCAAAATATGTTCAAATGCAGATCTTCTATATTTGAAGGACTCTGTTCTTAATCAATGCTAGACTTTTAGTAATAAATTTTAAAATACTGATTTCTCCATTTTGCAAACGAATGTGGAATTTCAAGGGAGGAAAGGGTGAGGAAGAGAAAAAAGCTGTCATAATGTACCTATATCAAACTGGAAAGGAAGGCATCCCAGGGCTGTCTTAGGCTCGTTGACTGGATTTAGTCACTCTTCTGTCACACTAGTGCTCACCAGAGGTTCGAGGCCAATGTCACCAAGCTTGGTGTCCTCATATGCACATGTATTCCAAGGGCCTTGGCGTCTCATCTGTGTAGCTACTCTTACCTTCCTGTCCACCAACACTTGTGCTCAGTAGTGCCAGGTGATAATCCGCATGTCACTACCTTGAATCTCATGTATTTTATGTTTCCTCTCATCATCATTTATCACGTTTAGCTACACTC
The DNA here is from genome assembly GCF_000696425.1 of Galeopterus variegatus. Taxonomy (NCBI): domain Eukaryota; kingdom Metazoa; phylum Chordata; class Mammalia; order Dermoptera; family Cynocephalidae; genus Galeopterus; species Galeopterus variegatus. The sequence goes on along the minus strand of NW_007740978.1, from coordinate 6,525 downwards.
AATTCTATCTCCTCAGGAATAATTTGGAAAGAGATAATTAACTTACATGAATGTCAGCATACTAATGGGAGAGACCATTAGTACAACAGACCCTTGAACCATGCTGGGGTTAGGGGGTGCTGACCCACGGTGCAGTCGAAAATTTTCATATAACTTTTGATTCCCCCCAAACTTAACTCCCAATAGCCTATTGTTGAGGGGAAGTCTTATGGATAACATAAGTAGCCGACTAACACATATTTTGTATGTTATATGTATTATTATTCTATTCTTACAATAAAGTAAGCTAGAAGAAAGAAAATGTTATTTAAAAAATAATACAGAAGAGAGAAAGCATTCACAGTACTGTACAGTATTTATTGAAAAATATCTGCATAAAAGTGGACCCACACATTCAAAACCTGTGTTGTTCAAGGGTCAACCATGGTTGTCTGAAAACTGGATCGCACAACTTAGTCCCAGGGGTCACGTGAAAAAGAAAGTGATGAAATGGCCATATAGGCTATTTTGGAACATGTAATGAACATAAAAGACAATATTGTAACATGTCTGATGCTCAAGTTTTTAACGTGTAACTCAAAACAAGTAATCATTTGCACAGAAAAATATTTTTTTTAATATAAAAAGGAGTAAATAATATAAATAAATCAATAGCTGCAGATAATTTAAAATCCTTTATTTATCAAGGCCCTTGGCTCTAATAATACAATTTAGAAAACAATTTTTAATCATAATAGATCTAACATGTTTATAATCCAAATGGGAGCAAAAGGGGTCTTATAATTAAATCGAGATATAGGAGCTATCCAAGCATTACCTCAAGCAGAGTAACTGAGATATAAACTACCAGAATAATTCCCTGGGCTAATTAAATTTTGGAAGCTGTAATTCAGTGTTTCTCCAGATTATTTTTTATAAATAAGTTACTCTTTATTATTTTTCCCTATGAGATCCATGTTTTTAAAGATGTCTATGAGCAAAATACATTGATAAAGTTGTGATTAATTTATGATGACCTTTAATTAATTAATTATATGACAGCAACTACTGATGAACACGAGATATACATTATACAATAGTTGATGTGATTACAAAGAAAAGCAAAGATATCTGACTTTTGTTTAGACCATGCAATGTTGTAGATATGTACCAGTTATGTTATACTAGTTGAAATGCTGAAAATAACACACAGTACCACAAAACATTCTTCCTTAAATGCCATACATTAGATGCGAGTTAAAGATTATTGTTCTAGACAACAGTTAATCAGTCTCATGTTCCAGACTAGAATTGCATATCACTAGCACTTAACATGGTGCTTGGCAAAAAAACAGTGCCTCAAAATATATCTTGAATAAATGAAGGTCCTGCTTCTTAGACAAAATGCTTTGGCTTACTTCCTACAATCTGGCATGCACTTCCTTCTTGTACACCTCTTGGCAATTTTCAAAACATCTTCACAGCCATCTCATTTAAGATTCACACTAATCTTTTACACACACAGCATGCATAAACATTCCCATTTTATCAATGAGCAAACTCTCAGTTAGACCTGAGAATCCTTCTTGTGGGACTCTACTTTTAGGATGGCTAATAAAGGTTCTCTCCTGCTCCCAGTCCCCAACCTGAGTCTAATTGCCCATATGTTATCCAAACCCCCTTTGGTTTTTGCACCAGATGTCCTCAACTGAATTAACTGAAAATGGTTTTTTTTTTTTTTTTCCAACTTCTCAGATGTCTGTCAGGGTCCACCTTGGCATCAATTTGCTCTGAAATTTGCCTGTGCTGGGATTATTGTCCTTATTTTGATTGTTGTTGGGTTGAGTGTTTCAGGTAAGTCAGGTAAAATCATTTGTTTCAGAATATTTACTCTACATCCATCATACACAGAGCATGGAGCCAATTTGGCCACCCCAAACTCAGCAAAAGACCAATGCAATAAAAAGTCACCAAACAGTGCTTCTAACAGTCAGCCCATGTCCACTTTGGAAACTTTAGCCTTTCACGTTTCTCTTCCTAATTGCTCTGAGAATCATCACGGGGTATTATTGCATGTGTGCTCCACGAACTTAAAAGAAGATCACAATTGTGACAAAAAAATAACAATTTAAACTCTCAATTATTTTCAGTTTATCAAGTATCTGGTAAGTTCTATATTGAAGCAGACAACCTCTCCCTTGGAATTGGCATAATTGTACTCATTCTGAAGAGGAGAAAGTTCAGGCTAGAGTGTGAGCAATAACGGTGCAAGCAATGCTCTAGGTTGACTTATCCGGTAGATAAAGGGTGACCTGATATCTGTGTGAGTCCACTAGTTATGTTTTTCTTGTTCGAGTATGTATGCTTTCTCCATACGGGACCCTCATTACCGCCTTGCTATGGCCGTTCTCTTCTGTCCACATTCAAGCTTGTTGAGATAACTCAGTTTCCGGAAGTGATAAATGTAACTCATCCATTTCGCCACACTTTTCATCACTGAATCCTTTTAATGTATTTTTCTTATTCACTAGTGATATCCTTAATACAAAAATCATCAATAGAAAAAAGCAGTGTGCATGTTCAAGAGAACAAGAATGGAACAACAGGTAACTTTGGGGTTTGAATTTCCTAACAATTAGTATTTGATAGATATCATGAATGGCCTTGGTTAAGGCTTACAGCAATCCATACATTAAGAAACTGCTGTCACCCTGATTTTATGTTTGAGAAACTGAAGCATAAAACAGTTAAGCAACTCGCTGAGAGTCACTCAAGGAGTACGTGGCGTGCCATTGTCCTTAGCTGGTCTGAATTTGGAGCCTAACACCTCAACCATGAGGAAATACTGCCTCATGAGAAGCCTCTGCTAGGATATTCAGTATTCAATCATTAACAGCCAAATATCAAGTTGAATATTTGGTTGTTTTAATGAACATGTCGAACAGTTAACTTTGGTTGGAAGTTAGTAGAACTCAAAACATAGAATGAATTTTTTTCAATTTATTAAACCTCCTCAACAGGTAGCAACATTGATCTTGTTTCAGTGTGTGTTTATAAAAGGGACTGTTGTTGACTGACTGTAGCAGAATGTGATCTGTGGGCACATTCTCACAGGACAGAAATTTTTAAAACCCTGGAAAATTATTCTGGAAAGTGCTGCCCAATGGATCACATTAAGTAGGCAAACAGATCATTTGGCAATTAGGAATTTTCTTATGATTTCTTTTCTCTGTGGTATTTCCCATTAATTTAGTGAAAGGCATTGGTATTTGCTTCGCCTTTTGCATGTTGTTTAAATCCTGCTTTTTTAGGGTGAGTTTGATACTGTTGTCCGTGTGATGGAAAAGTACTGGTGATGCACTGAAGGAAACTGAAAAATAGTCCTGACTCTACCACCCTCTAGGTAGAGTTGAATGAGTTATTCTGTCTCTCAGTTTCTTAAAATGTGACTGTTTTAAATTATTTTGGTGATATTTTCCTATTCATGTGGGTGTTTAAATTATTTTGGTGATATTTTCCTATTCTAATATTCTGTGATTCCATTTATGCCCAGTATAACTGGTCACTGATTCCTAATTGTTGATACCAGAATAAACAGTAGGTCCTAAAAAACATCAAAATTATAAGATCATTGTTCTCATCATGATAATCAAAGACTTCTCAGAATTTGTGATGACCCGTGTGTGATGGATTGTGGTGTGGTGGGGACAGGTTAGAAACATAACACTTATTTATTTCTTCTTTCCATTGTTTTACTTTAGAGAGACCAGGTCTGTTGGAGTGCCCAAAACATTGGCATCCACTCCCAGGGAAATGTTTGTTTTTATCTCCCACTCTCAGCTCTTGGAATAACAGTCTAGCCAACTGTTCCACAGAAGAATCCAGATTGTTGCTTATTCAAGATCAGGAAGAATTGGTAAGTTATTAAATCAAATACCTTAATAGAACTTAGCACTTTCTTTAAACCATATCAAGAACTCTGGGCTTGAACGCAAAGTTTCTGTGCAGTGGAGGTGGAGACTTCAGCTTCAAGAAACACATCATCTGAGAGGCTAAATAGACATGTCAGCAAATAATTAAATATAAGGTGATGAACACAACAATACAAATTTAAATTTATGAAGAAAAGTTTCACAAAGAACTAATAATTAACTCTGATGAGGATTTAGAAAAGACTGCATAGAGGGGCTGATGCTTGAACTAGCTCGTAGAGAATGCGCGCGAGAAGACAAACATGAACAGTAAACAGATTCAGTATTCAGTCCTTCATTCTGTTTTGTTTATAGAAACTCATACAGAACCTGATAAATGAAGAAGGAATTCTATATTGGACTGGATTACATTTTGTACTATCAGAGAAGAGCTGGAAGTGGATAAATGGCTCTTTTTTAAATTCTGATATGTAAGTATTAGATGAACCACATTTAATATCCATCTCACATCAAGTTTACATTGCGAAAGTAACAACATTATTATTGAAGATTGAGTTTTGTAGTTTTAACTTGGCTTAGAAATTCTCAAGAGGTTCAGAATGGACTGAGGAGAATAATAATTCCAAAGATGGTTGAATAGTTCCAGGTATAAAAAGACATCAGCCTTTTATAGGAATATGCATTTTTATCTGCAGTGGAGTTTTAGGGGACAAAAAATAGACTAACTTGTTTGGAAGGTGCACAGGAATTTATTTTATTTTATTTTTTTAATGTCTTGCTGGAGTAGATTGGCAAATAGAATTGCTTAGGTAGTGTTTTTCAAACTGTGGGAAAATATACCCCAGTGGGTCATGAGACCAATTTAGTGGGTCACAATCAGTACTGAAAGAATGATTATAAAGGAGGGGTAAAAAATACCCAGACACTTAAGATAAACTGCCCACTTTGTGACAAACATTGTAGTGTATTTCGACCAGTGGTGCGGAAGAAGAGGCAGATATCTGAGGGAATGTGATGAATACATGCACAGACCACAAAGAGCCATTAGCTGTTTACTCTCCGGTGACTCATTATTGTGTCTTGTGTAAGATGGTCGAGATGACCATCAATGTGACAAGAACGTCGATACTACACAGTTACGTTACATATTTTAGCAGAATTCGTGGTTAATTGGGCACTGTATTTTTTCGCCCACAATCAAAAGTGTGCAGGCATTCAACCAAGTTTCCGTGAAGAACTTTTAGTGAGTTTTTCAGCAGAGATGATCCTTTTCATGAGTCCATAAATGATTTAATTAAATTTGCTTACAATTAAATACATTTGTGAAAATGTATTTTTATTATTAAAATAAAGAGGTTAAAACTTAAAACACTGGAGCATATTCAAGTTCATCTAAAATTCAGTGATAGTTTACTAAGTATGAAAAGGTATTAATCATTGAAAGAAATGGTGGCCTAGTTAGCAAATTTTGACACTGATGTTTTACGGAAGGAGACACTCACTGACCTCTGTTTGGAACAAGAATGAAAGGGACCTCTGAGCATGTGTCGTGTGAACTGAGCCTCTTCCTCACTGTATCCAAATTCTATAGGCCCTGTGAATCCACCACACCTTCACATACTTATACATTTATGAGCACATACTTTGTTTAGTCTTTGTCACACCTCCACATGTATCATCTCAATGCCTCCCCAAATGTTAGGTGATCATACCCTATATAGTTCCAAAAACTAGGGCTCAGTGAAGTTAAGAAACTTTTCACATGACTTGTTAGTGACAGAATATCATTATGATGTTTGTTATAAGAATTCCTTTCCAGTGAAAATGAATTTGAAACTCTCAGAGGTTTATATCACCTTCTCTTAAAAATTTATGCCATTTTATTTGTGATGCACTTACGATGTACACATTTACTATGCCTAACAATTTAGCATTCCACTGCTTCCTGAAAGTCCTAGAAAATAATAGTTACCTGAAGATAATTATGAGAAATTCCTAAACACTAAGTTAGGCTTTTCTTTTGCTCCATAGGTTTCAAATTACTGGCGATGCTGGAGAAAACAGATGCGCTTTAATCTCTCAGAAAAAAGTTTTTTCTGAGAACTGTGATTCAGAAAATAAATGGATCTGCCAAACGGAACTGAAATCTGTTAGAAATAAAGAGTGTCCCGACTGTTGACTGGTGAATCCCTTCTCAGTTTCTTTGCTTCCTACTACAGATCTCCGTGCTTTCGGCCACACGTGCGGCTGCTACTGCCCCATGGGCACTTAGCAGTACAACATGAGCCAGGGCTGAGAATCCTGAAACTGTGATGACTCCTACAGAAGTTCAGGTTCAGTGGATTCACTCTGTAAATGAGGAAACAGACATAGAGAAGACAGGTGTTATTGTATGAGTCAGTCATGTTCTATAGAAAGAAGCCCAGACTGGCTGAGGGGACTGGATTCCAACCCTGGTGTACATGTGTGCCTGTCATTAATTCCCTTTTCGCCCCAGCTCAACTCTAGAAAAGTTGGAGGAAATGATTTCTAAAGTCCTGTTTATCTGTCCTGGTCTATGGTTTTTTTGGACTATCAAACAGCTGAGTTGTGGCAGAATATTGATTAACTTCCA
>NW_007740977.1:26506-27445 GCF_000696425.1 Galeopterus variegatus | reverse complement strand
GGAGCTAGACAAGGATGCCCACTCTCACCACTCCTATTCAACATAGTGTTGGAAGTACTAGAGCAATCAGAGAAGAGAAGAAAATAAAGGGCATCCAGATTGGAAACAAAGTCAAGCTGCCCCTTTTTGCAGATGATATGATCCTAAATATTGAACAGCCTAAAGCTTCTATAAAAAATCTCCTAGAGCTGATAAGCGATTTCAGCAAAGTTGCAGGTTACAAAATCAACACACTAAAATCAGTAGCATTTCTATACTCCAACAGTGAACACGCAGAAAAAGAAATCAAGAAAGCTAGCCCATTTACAATAGCCACCAAAAAAATAAAATACTTAGGAATAAAGCTGACCAAGGATGTGAAAAATCTCAACAAAGACAACTACAAACCACTGTTGAGAGAAATTAAAGAGGACACAAGAAGATGGAAAGATGTCCCATGCTCTTGGATTAGAAGAATTAACACTGTGAAAATGTCCATACTACCCAAAGTGATCTACAGATTGAAAGCAGTCCCCATCAAAACTCCAATGACAATTTCTCTGAGATAGAAAAACCTATCCAGACATTTATATGGAACAAAAAAAGAGCATGCATAGCCAAAGCAATCCCGAGCAAAAAATATAAAGCTGGAGACATAATACTACCTGACTTTAATCTATATTACAAAGCTATAATAACTAAAACAGCATGGTACTGGCATAAAAACAGACACATGGATCAATGGAACAGAATAGAAAACCCAGAAATTAACCCATATGCCTACAGCCATCTGATCTTTGACAAAGGCAGCAAGTCTACATAGTTGGGAAGAGACTGTCTTTTCAACAAATGGTGCTGGGTAAACTGGATACTCATATGTAGGAGAATGAAACTAGACGCATACCTTTCACCATACACCAAAATCAACTCAAAATGGACTAAAGAATAAAATATACATCC
>NW_007740977.1:23867-25366 GCF_000696425.1 Galeopterus variegatus | reverse complement strand
AATGGGCAAAAGAGCTGAATAGGCATTTCTCAAAGGAAGATATACAAATGGCCAACAGACAAATGAAAAAAATGGTCAACATCACTCAGTATTTGGGAAATGTAAATCAAAACCACATTGAGATACCATCTCACTCTAGTTAGGATAGCCAACATCCAAAAGACTGAGAACAATAAGTGCTGGACAGGTTGCAGAGAAAAAGGAACTCTCATCCACTGTTGGTGGGACTGCTAAATGGTGCAGGCTTTATGGAAAATTATATGGAGGTCCTCAGACAATTACAGATAGATCTCCCGTATGACCCAGAGATTCCACTGCTGGGAATATACCCAGAGGAACAGAAATCATCATGCCGAAGGGATACCTGTACTCCAGTGTTTATTGCAGCTCTATATGCAAGAGCTGAGAGCTGAAACCAGTCCAAATGTCCATCATCTGATGAGTGGATAAGGAAACTGTGGTACATCTACACAGAGGAATACTACTCTGCTATAAAAAAGGATGAAATACTACCATTCGCAACAACATGGATGGACTTAGAAAAAATTATATTAAGTGAAACAAGTCAGGCACAGAAAGAAAAATACCACATGTTCTCACTTATTAGTGGGAGCTAAAAATAAATAAATAAATAAAAACACAAACAAATAAAGGGTGGGGGGAAGAAGGCAGAATAACCACAGAAATTCCTTGAACTATTTAAGCCAAGTGCACAGATACGATGCAGGGGGAGAGGGTTGAGAGGAATGGGTAAAGGGATAGGAAAATCAAGTACAATGTATTTTGGGAATGATAACATCAATATCATTCAAGTGTCAGTAGTAGAGTGAGGAAATCTTTGGTCTCATGCCTGGCAGGTATAAATTAATTAATTAATATATACTTATATATGTTAAGATGGAAAATTTTTTATGTACCAGAATTCCAAGGGAGCTAAGAAGGCAGGCCAAGCTGGGAAGGACCACCCCCACCTCCAGCCCATCCCACCCACACCCACTGCCCAGGAGAAGCAGTTAGTTCTAGACACCATTAAAGTGACTTCCAGGCCAAGAGGAGCATCAAGCCAAAGGCAGCTAGACTTTGGCAAGTAATAGAGCTGGAGAAGTGGAGCCAGGGAGATGGCAGAAGACCAAGTGAGAAATGAGAAGTGATGGTATCATTTATTACAACTTCTCTTTTCTTTGGGGCGGTCTCAAAGCTCAGGAATTTGGGGTATGATTGACTTTTTGAACGAAAGCACTGAAGCAAGCTTTGCACACAGATAAAGGGATTGTGAAGGTTGTACAGAGCTAACTCATGGGGAAGCTTTGAACTACTGCGGACCCTAGGATTGGAGTTTGGATCAAGTTGATCCAGATCTCTAATAGTCAGGAAGTTTCTAGTCTTAAATCTAAAAAAAAGAAGAAAAGAAAGAAGAAATAAGAACGATAATATGCTTGTGTTTGCACATGCATGTGTGTATCCACAGGTACTTCATTTAGCATGATTTGGCTTTTTTT
>NW_007740977.1:8316-23389 GCF_000696425.1 Galeopterus variegatus | reverse complement strand
GTGTTTGCACATGCATGTGTGTATCCACAGGTACTTCATTTAGCATGATTTGGCTTTTTTTTTTTAATTTATTTATTTGTTTGTTTGTTTGTTTTTAGTGTGTTTGCACATGCATGTGTGTATCCACAGGTACTTCATTTAGCATGATTTGGCTTTTTTTAAAAATTTATTTATTTGTTTGTTTGTTTGTTTGTTTTTAACATGATTTGTTATAACACTGTTTTATTATAGCAATTTTCAGCTTGGAAACAGTTTTCTATTTAAAAAAATAAACACACACACACACTTTGCACTACTGAAATGCAGTTATTACTTATTTTTACTCATGTCTGGTCATCCATTTTTACGGATTAAGTCCTTTGCTACTGTCTCAATCCATTTGGGCTGCTGTCACAAAATACCTTGGACTTGGTGACTCATAAACAGTATAAATTTATTTCCAGCAGTTCTGGAGGCTGGGAATTTCATGGTCAAGGTGCTGGCGAACTTGGAGTCTGGTGAGGGCCCCTCCTCATAGACAGCACCTCCCATATGGAGGAAGGGGCAGACAAGCTCCCTTGAGCTTGTTTTATAAGGGCACTAATTTCATTCATGAGGGCTCCACTCTCACGATTTAATCACCTTCCAAAGGCCACTACCTCTTAATATTATCACACTGGGGGTTAGGATTTCAATATATGAATTTTGAGGGGACACATTCAGATGATAGCAGCTAACATATCAGGCAATGAGCAAAGAGATTATACTGTGCTGTTAGAAGAGTGTTCACTCACTATCTGTTTATCATTCTCTTTCTTCACTATTTTTATTTTTATCTGTATCAAATAAAACATACAGAGTTAAATAGGTTTATTTAAACCATAAGGCTAACCACCACTCCTGCCAAGAAAAAGAAGACAAAACCTTCCATAACCCCACCCCTTTCCCAAGTCTTGCTTCCCAGGAACGACTTTCAAATTCTCTTAGCTGTTTCTTTTTGGATTTACTTTGATATTTGCATATAAGGTTTATATTGCTATTTTTATATTTTTTTCAATATTAGACATCATGTATTGACTTTCTTTCTTGGAATAAGATAATTTAGTTCTCTTAGAGCACTACCACAAGTCATGATTCCCCTGTGTCCTTCTCAAAATAGAAGCATCACAATTTTTTATTTAATTTTTATTTAAAATATTATGATCATGGTATTATGACAAAAAATAATTTCAGAGTTCAACCACATGGTGTATTGTGATTACATATTCTTTTTTGTACAAACATTTGTTTTAATAGAGTTAATAATTGGCTTTATTTCCTATTGGATATATTTATTTTTATTTAAATTTTTAATGTAAAATATTCACATATACAGAGGAGCACTTGAGACACCAGTGCATAGAAAGCCTCTGGGCATCTGCCACCCAGTCCAAGAAATAAATATTGCCAGATAAATTTCCTAATCACAATTCCCTCCCTTCCTCAGAGAAAGCCTGTACATTAATTTTATTATAAATTAATTTTATGTTTTATTTTACCAAGTAACTATGCATTTACAAACTAAAGTTTAGTTTTTCCTGGTTGTGTGTATGTTTATAATGCTAGACTATTTTCAAAAATAATTAAACCAGTTTACTTTGCCACCACTTATATGTTTCAGTTGCTCCATGTCCTTTCCAATACTTGAAATGTGTGTGTGTTTGTTTGTTTGTTTGTTTATTTATTTATTTAATTTTTGCTCTTCTTATGGTTGTGTAGTGGTGTCTCATTGTGGTATAATTTATACTTGCCGGATGACCAATGAGGTTAAGCACTTTGTATATATTCATTGACTATTTGAATCTCCTCTTTTCTGGGTTTACTGTTTAAATATTTGACCTGTTTTTGTTTGCATTTTTGGTTTTATTCTCATTAATTTTTTGGTAGAAGTTCTTTACATATTCTTAATAGTTATATATAAGACCTGTTTTTGTTTGCATTTTTGGTTTTATTCTCATTAATTTTTTGGTAGAAGTTCTTTACGTATTCTTAATAGTTATATATATTTTTTTTTTTAAATAAATGCAACTGTGTGGGTTGCATTTTACTTTCTTTGTGGAGTCTTTTAGTAAACTAAATTATTTTAGTATAATCCAATTTTTCCTTTATGGTTGGTGTTTCTCTCTTTTTCATTTTTTTCTCTTGGTTTTAAGAAATCTTTTCCTACTTTGAAATTCTGAAGATATTCTCATAGTTTATGTTTTAGAAGATTGTTTGGCCTTTCATATATAAATATATAATTTTATAATTGACTTTTGTGTATGGCGGATTGTAGGTGTCTAGTTTCATTTCCCAATATGGATGCCCAACTAACTCAGCACCTTTTGTTTTTAAAAAAAAGCCATCCTTTCCCACAGCTTTTCAGTGCAATTCTTCTCATCCTCATTCCTTACTCCAGCCATGGCTGCAGCAACCGGTTCTACTTCCCTTTGAACGGCTTCACGCAGGTGTCATCTGACAGCATCTCACTTTCGCCTGCCCAGAGTAACTCTCACGTCTGTCCCTGGGATTCTCTAATGCTGCAGCATGGAGCATCCATGAAAATCCACGTGGGTCCATGCACGTGCAATCTGGAAGTACAGATCTATTATCACCCTTGAGGTTACCCTGGACTAATTGGAGACCAGAACCAATGAATAAATGTTTCTTTCTTTCATCTCCTGCTGGAGAGGAGATGGCTCCGATGCTCATTCCATGACAGTCCTCAGGAGGTCCTGCAGAATCAAGCAGCAGTCACCCACAGTGAGGCCAGCTCAAGAGCACATCAAGTATTGGCTTTCCCTGCTTCCCTGTTTAATTGCTCTTATTCTTTATTCTGGCACCCTGGGATCACATTCCAAATAAACTTTTTTCATGCCAGGCTCACTCAGACTCTGCTTTGATAGAAATCCAGGCTAATCACTTTTACTTTTATCTATTTTTTTAATTTCATAATTTAAAAAAAGGAAAATCTTATTTATAGAATATGTGAAAACTCTCTACTGGCTACAACAACAAAATTGGAATTGAGGTCTCCTTTTCCCTCAAATTTTTGTAATTCTTTTTTGCTGTCCAATTTATTTGCTAATGGATTAAACTAGGAGGTGTTGAGCAAGTGACTGTAGTACTGTTCTGGAAATGCTGTTTGTTGTCTGTTCTTCAAATACTTGGCATGGGCTTATAATCTGGTAATGGATTTGCTTTTTCAACTACAGCAGTGATAATTCATTAAAGCATTTGTGCTATTACCACATCTTAACTTTATGATTAAGAAGAGCAACTTAATACTCGAATATCAGGGAATGGTAATATTTATTTCATTACGTATTACTAGAAGGGGAAGGTAAGAAAAATAAATCAATAATTAACATCAGAAAGCATAACAAGTATTTCATTTACGATTTACTCACAAACTACACTGAAATTTTCTTTAAAAACCCAATGAGCTTCTTGAATTGCACATTGGAACACTAGTAATGAGGGGCATGGTTGGAAGTTTCTTGTAACCCTCAATTATGTTATTTCAAAGATATGATCCAAGGTTATAGTCATGTAGTAGCCATAATTTTTTTTAAAAAAACTCTGAAATTAAGCAGAATGTTATTTCCCAGTTACCTAAAAATTATCCAAAATGAATGGTAGCAGGCAAAACATACACACACACACTCACACACACACACACAACCAAATTCAACCAAACTACCTTTGATACCCCAAAGCCAAGATAAATTACTCAGTTCCTTGAAGTTAAGCCAGAACCACTTCCTTACTAAATTGAAGCCTTCCCTAAGCTACCAAGACCAGTCAACAACCACAAGTTTGCTGAGAACCAAACTAATGGTAAATCTTGTGATCTGTAATATACAGAGCCGCCTGTAGAATATATCACTGATAACTCACTGTTATAACTAGAAATAAAATAACTAGTTTGGTCATTTTAAATTAAAGGTCTGTAATAAAGAAGACACCAAGAGTTGTGTCTATAACTATAAGCTTACAAGTAGCGTAGTCTTACAACGAGCACACACACAACAGGTACTAGCTTACAATGGGCTAACTATGAAAACGTAGCACTAGGAGAGGTTCTTTCAAAATGAGCTCAAAAGATGAATGTCCGGAAATGGTTTCAATTTATGACCGAAGACACATAGAAGGATGTTTTATGGTAAATTTTTATACTGAAATATAATGTACATACAGTAAAGAGCACTATATGTACAATAAAGAGCACAGTTCAAATTTTTGTGAATTAAACACACGCAGGTAACCAGCATCTAGATCAAGACAGAGAGCATTACCAGCACCCAGAAGCCTCCTTCCACCCTCTCTCAGTTATCCCAATCTTTACTCCTCCAGAGGTAACCAACATTCTGACTTCTACCACCATAGATCAGCTTTGCTTGTTGTTGAACTTGTTGAACTTTATATGAATGGAATCAGACATTATCCTATACTCCTTTGTGTCTAGCTTTTTTATTTTATCTGTGAGATTTATCCATAGTTTTACTTGTAGCCATGGTTTAATATTTTTTAGGGCTGTATAGTATTACATTGTAAAATTTATCACCATTTGTTTATCTTTTCTACTTTTGATGGACATTTGGGTTTTTTCCAGTTTGGGATTCATACAAATAATGCTAGTATAAATATGTTTTACAAGTTTTTGATGAACATATGTATGTATTTCTGTTGCATGTACATATAAGATTAGAATTTCTGTGTCATGAGATATGTGTATGTTAGGCTTTAGTAAATATTTCAAATAGTTTTCTAAAGTAGTTGTACCAATTTTTACTCCCCCAGCAGTGTAGGAGAGGGGTGTGTTATTCTACACCCTTACCATAATTGTGGTTGTGCATTTTCTGTTTTTTCTATTTTAGTCTTCCCAGTGGGTAGGTAGTATTATGTCGTTGTGGATATAATATGCATTTCTCTGTTAATTAATAATGTTGAACATCTTTTCATATGCTAATTATCACTTGCATATACTCCTCTCTAAAAGCCAATTTGAGACTTCTTTTGCTCATTTTAATTGGTGTATTAGTCCATTTGTGTTGCTTATAACAGAATACATGGAACTTGATGATTTATAAAGAAAATGAAATTTATTGCTTACAGTTTTTGAGGCTGGGAAGTCCAAAGTCCATCTGGTGGTGGCAACAGTGAACCAGAGGTTCTCACATTGCAAGACAGTGGAAGCAGAGAGAGAAGAGCAAGAGAGACAGACTCTCCTCTTCTTTTAAAGCCCTCAGAACCACACCCCTGACCACCATTTTTAGTCCACCTGCATGTCCTACAATCCAATCACCTCTTCAAGGTTCCACTTTTCAATTATCATAATAGGATTTCCCACCCTCTTAACAGTCATAGTCGGGCTAAGTTTCTAATACATAAAATGTGGCAGATACAATTCAAGCTTCAATGAGTTTGGGAGGACATAATTCAATCCACTACAATTGGGTTGTCTTTTTATTTATTTTATTAATATTTCTTAATATAAATTATTTGTTAGATATGATTATATGCATTTCAAATATCTTTACCCCTCTATAGCTTGAGTTTTATTTCTCTTCATTGTATGTTTTGATAATTAGTTCTTAACTTTTAATAAGGCCCAATTTATCAACCTTTTTCTTTATGGTTAGTGCTTTTGTATTCTTTTTAAAAATCTTTGCTAATCCAAGATCATGTAGATCTTGTCCTGTGTTAACCTTTAGAAGATTTATTGTTTTATTTTTCATACTTAAGCATATTACATTTCAGCAGTCTACATTTAATAAAGCACATTAAATCCATCTGAAATTAATTCTTGTGTATAGTATGAGGTAGGGATCCAGGTTCGTTTTATTCCATGCAGATATCGAACTAGTCCAGTTCAATTTACTTTTTAAAGCCTTTTCTCAAAATGCATTAAAAATTGCACCTTTGTTGAAATCAAGTGATTGTATTTACATAGATCTGTTTATGAACTCACTACCCTTCTCAATAGTCTATTTGTCTATATTTTGCCAGTATCATATTGTTTTAATAATGGGGCTTTATGGTAAGTGTTAATATCTGATGGCATAAGTCCTCTAACTTTGATCTTCTTCAATAGTCCCTGGACTATCTAGATTCTTTGCTTTTCCATAAAAATTTTAGAATTAAATTATCAATTTTCATTTAAAGAAATGCTAGTGGAATTTTGATTGGGATTGCACTAAATCTATAAATCAATTTAGAAATTTACATTGCATATGCCAATTCTTGAAAATCATACTTTTCATCTATTTAGGTCTTCCATTTCCTCAATAATATTTTATAGTTTTCTGTTTGTAAGTTTTCAGTGTTTGATAGATTCATTTCTAGGAATTTGCTTTTGATTCCATTGTAAAGAGTATTTTTTTGTAATGCATTGACCTACACTTCCTATGTATGTTGCTATTACATGGAAAAACAATAGAGTTTTTGTACATATACATTGTATTCAGTTACCTTGCTAATTAATTTATCAAGCCTGATTGTAGATTCTTTTGGATTTTCTATGTACATAATCACATCATCTCCAAATAATGACTTTTTTAATTTTCTAATATTTGTGACTTTCTTTCTTTGTTTGTTTTTCTTGTTTCACTAGCTAAGCCTTCCTGTACAATATTAAATGGAAATGGTGATTGTCTGATCCTTGACTTCAGGGGAGAAAGTATTTACTTTTTCCTCATTAATTGATTAGTTGTAAGTTTTTTAGAAATATTAACAGTTTAAGAAAACTTTTTTCTATTACTACCTCCTAAGGGGGTAATGAATGGGTGTCGAATTTTATCAAATGCTTTTTCTGCATCTCTTAGGAGGGTAATGTTGTTTTCTCATGTTATTTTACTGTGGTATATTATACAATTGAACTTTTAATGTTAAATCAACCACACATTCCTAGAAAAAACTCAACTTGATCATGATGTATTTCATTTACTAATATTTTATTTAATATGTTTAATCTATATACAAGAATTTGTTTTTAATTTTACTTTTTATAATACCCTTGCTAAATTTTGATTTCCAGGTTATGTTGGCCCCATAAAATAAGTTGAGAGATGTTCCTTCTTTTTCCTTTTTGGCCTTTTCTCCTGAGGCATAGCCCTTGAGGAGTCTCAAATGAAAGTCTGTGGTAGTTATGAAAGACCCTCCTTGGCAAGCCTGAATTCCAGTTTTTCCTCAGTACCATCAGATTGCCAAAATATCTGCAGCTTAGCTTTTTTGCTTCTTAGCAACTGTAATCTGTAATTTCCTTTGTGTCTCATCCTGTGCACAGACAGCTTAGAAGTCATCAGTTGACTCAAGGGAAACTGCACACAGAATGCTGGGTTCGGGCCGGCCTGGTGGCGCACTGGATAAGTGCGCCGCTTGGGAAGCGCGGTGGCGCTCCCGCCCGAGGGTTCGGATCCCACGTAGGGACCGGTTCCCGCTCACTGGCTGAGTGAGGGGCGGGAGCAACACCAAGGGTTGCGATCCCGTTGCCGGTCCCCGGTCCGGTGCGGGGGCAACAGTGAGGGTTGCGATCCATTGCCGGACACGGAAAAAGACGAAAAAAAAAGAATGCTGGGTTCAATTTTTCACAACTTTCTCTTCTCGGCACAAAGGGCTTTCAAGTCCTACTTGTCTTAGTAGCTCTAAATTCCAATTTTTTTGTATCCTTTTCCCAGTGAAACTGCCAAAGCTCTAGGATGCTGCTGTCTTCCCAGCCTGTCTACCATGTCCTGTGGGGTTAAAACAGCAGTGAATGTAGGGCTCACCTTTGTATTCTTTCTCTGTGAGATCTTAGCCCCTCAGGCCGTTACCCCATAAAGATGGTTTTGTTTACTTGCTTGCTTTGTGTTTTATCCAGCTTTTATAGTTGATGCCAGCTGAAAGATTAGTCTGATAAAGTCTAATTCATCATAGCTAGAATCGGAAGCCCCTCACTCCAGCTCTAAAGTAGATGACCTGAGGCATCACCACTCACCCTGTCACTTTACATCAGGTTACAAGCTGCTCTTTGGCTGAGGTCAGGAGTCTGTGCCTCAGTCAGGGGCAATTGAAAGACTTTGTCTTCCTCTCCTGAGCCCTGTAATTGTTCACCGAATGGGAGTCATCTTCATGGTCCATCAGTGTTGCCTCTAGACAGCAGATTTTTTTTCATAGTAATACTTAATGGGGATATCTATGGGGACATAATTTTATCCAAACTGGATTTCTCAATTTTGTCCAATTGACACTAAAACAGGAAATACTATGCGACATAATAAGTTTGCTTGTTTGTTTTTCTGTTCAAACACCTACCACTTCCTCCTATATAGAGGAGGATAAATATTACCTCATAAATCAGAAGTATAAATCAACCATTTGAGCAATAACAAGGTATATACCTGTGATTGATTCATTACCTGTAACTTCAGCAATCACAGTATTTCAAAAGATGTTTACGGCATAAATTTCTTCCACATGGGCTCCAACCCATATTCTGTTAATGCTTACCATATACAGTCAGAAATTTATAATATAGTAAAGAGGACTTCTCTGGACATTCTATCTCCTGATTTCTTTTGGAAGAATCCTGTTAAGCAGTAGCTTGTATTGAATTTTAAAAGAGATAAATAACTATCAACTGAAATACTGTTGTGTTACTGTGTATCTAAGAGCTGCATGGAGACCAATCTGCCTAATCTATAATAAAAATCTTTTTTAATTTAAAATTAACTCTGAGCCTATGGATTCCTAAATCCTACAATTGAAAAACATTAATATATAGTTAATAACACTGAAAAGGTCTTTGGCATTAATTTCTGAATAGCCATGAAAAGGGATAAAAATGAGGGTAGGAGAACTTGGGGAGAAATGTAACTATTGTTGAAGATACTTGGTCCCTGGTTCTAGGCTATCTCCATCTTATTGCTAAGCCTGGCTCCTGAGAGCCTCTCTCCTCTCTTTCCAATTCTCTTTGTTATCCTGGAAGGGCTTACTGTTGGACATTCTGGAACACTAAAGGCTACTGATTTTGACTGCTTTGCCAGGTCATTCACTCACACTGATCCAGCTTTAAATGGCTCAGATTATTTGTGATTGAGCCCTGACAGAGAGCGATATTGCTTCTGTCAGGGTTCAGGACATACTACCCCAAAATATGGCATGTCGGAAGCAGAAGCAAAAATGTCTCTCTGACCTTCTCTCTTGAAGACCCTCATGTGACAGGTGTCCTGCCCTATACCTGGAGGAAAGGAATGAAGATACAGAGATGCCAAGAAGAATCTGAACCAGCAGACATTGCTAAATTCTTTCAATTTATTACCATTAGATTATAACCCCTTTTGTCCGATCACACATCTAGGAGATTTTTCACTCTTCATTAAATCTAAGCTTAAAAATACAGTTTTTCCAATTTCTTTGGGTCTTATTTCTGAAGGCTCCCATGTCACATAAAACTTTGATTAAATAAATTTGCCATGCATTTTCTTGTTAATCTGTCTTTTGTTATCAGGTGTCAGCCATGAACCTTGCAATGGGTGAGAAAGACATGTTACCTTTTTCCTAGTAACACAGAGAAGGGTTATTAGGAAAATAAAACCAGAAATCTCTCTATTACTAAGAGAAATGAAATATATGAAAATAATGAATTTAGGAAAGGTTTATGATTCTCGTGACTTTGGTTTTGTTAAATAAAATTTACGGGAAGTTGTTTATTTGGACTAAGCACCTGCACTAGGCCCCAACAGACCCACCCAAAATGGAGCTACCCATGCTAAAGTTGCATGTCACCAAACTGAAACCTAAGCTGTTTACTTGTTAGATTTGACCTTCCAAGAAATCAGGAGAGAGATGATAAACAAATCTGCAAACAGACCAGCTTTCCTAAAAACAGGATTCACAGCAACCAATCAAAAGGGGCTCAGTCAACCTGCACTGGCATGATAAGGAAATCTCCTCTGCTTTAACCCACACCAGGAAAATAATCTGCTGTTAAACAGTCTGCTTTTTGAATTATGCTGTTTCCTTGTTCCTACTCAAGCTACCTTACAAAAACTGACTGTTCTGCTGGGCCCGATGGAGCTCCTGTATTTTTGTAGACTGGATGCTGCCTGGTTCATGAGTTTCTAATAAACGCCAACAAGATCTTTAAAACTCAATTTCTTGAAATTTTGTTTTTTTGACAGTTCCCAGAAGATACATCATAGTTGCTCTGTGGGACTGAAACTCTGATTAAAAGCCAAGATCCTTTGTCAGTAAGAAAAACATGTAAGGATCTTATACTAATCTTTTGCAATAACATTAAAATCTATTTCTGTATCTGTTATAAGCATATTTAGATATGCACATGGATTTTGCATTGTATATATTAGTAAATCTATGTTAATAAGCACACTTGTGGTTCATTTTTTTTTTTAACTTTATTCAGAGGAACTGAGATTTTGTGACTGAAAAAAGTGTTTCAGATTTTACTTGTTAAATAACAAAGGAAGAGGATTGTTTAAGGAAATTATGTTAGAAAAAGCTTTTAAAAATACAGCACATTTAAAAACATTAATATTTCAAAATAAACTATTATACCTTCTTTTTATTGTAATAGGAGAGGCTTTGGTTTATTTTCCCTAAGGGAATTTCAATTATGGTAAGCCACCCCTAGACTCTAATGCTCAAAACTGAGGTAATATATGGCATTCTAGGTGTAAAAGTGAGAGGTCTTTGCTTCTGTTTTATTGCCCTTAATACCTGCTTAAGGGCTGCCAGTAAAGATGTCGACTTCAGGTCTTGATCTTCTCATGAAGACCAGGAACTACTCAAAGTAAACACTTAAACTCATGAAACTGTAGCATTTCCAGGTTGGAAGTTTCACAAGCATCAACCCCAGTGGTTTTTCCAAGCAAAAATCTCCTGAATGACAGGCCTCTGTTTGATTGCTGCCAATGACAAGAAGCTCACTACTTTGCAGAAAATTCCCTATTAAACCACTATCACCCAGCTGAGCCTGCATTTTATATCTCTGAACTTTGCTCTTGATGGGGTACATGATACACTATGCCAAGCATCAACCCCAGTGGTTTTTCCAAGCAAAAATCTCCTGAATGACAGGCCTCTGTTTGAATGCTGCCAATGACAAGAAGCTCACTACTTTGCAGAAAATTCCCTATTGAACCACTATCACCCAGCTGAGTCTGCATTTTATATCTCTGAACTTTGCTCTTGATGGGGTACATGATACACTATGGTAAAATATGGCACCTTGGCATTCAAGGAAACAGCAGACTCCCAGAAGCTCTCTCTTACCTTCTCTGGCCCTTCCCCCATGGAGCAGACCATAAAGGAATTCCCTGTTCTTCTTCTGAAGTAGGTCATAAGACCCTCATTTCAGAGATGTCCACCTTATAACTGGAGGAAATTAATGTCTTTATCCTCAAAGATACAGAGACACCAAGAAAAATCTGAACAGCCCCGAGTTTATTACCATTAGATCATACCTTTTATCTTCTAATCATATTTTCCACTACTGTCCACTCTTCAAAACACCCAAATACAGAAATACAGTTTACTTGTTTCTTTGGGTCTTCATTTCCGAAGGTTCCCATGTC
Source organism: Galeopterus variegatus (assembly GCF_000696425.1). NCBI lineage: Eukaryota > Metazoa > Chordata > Mammalia > Dermoptera > Cynocephalidae > Galeopterus > Galeopterus variegatus. The sequence goes on along the minus strand of NW_007740977.1, from coordinate 11,816 downwards.
ACATAAAACTTACATTAAATAAATCTGTAGTATGCTTTTTTCTTGTTAATCTCTGTTTTGTTATAGGAGCCTCAGCCATGAAGCTAAGATGGGAAGAAAAGATACTTCTTTTGCCCACACTCTTCTTTCTTTTGAAAACATAGATAATAAATTGGATCCATGAGCAAATAAGCATTAGAAGAAAGCCTCACATTCCCATCGTGCCATTTGCCACACTTTATTGTAATCATCGGTGTGTCTCCACCACTGGGTGTTAAGCTACGTGGGCAGGACCGTATCTGTTTTTTTCATAGCAGTATCTCCCAACGTGGTGCTCAGGATGTAGTAAGTGCTCACAATATTTCTTAGATGAATAAATGAATTTTATTTATTGAATTGAGGCAAGAAAGTAGTAGTCAAGCTAGTTTCCCTTTTTCATTCTTTTTTTCCATCAACCTTTAGTCTCATTTCCTAGATTAAAATCGCATTAAAACAAATTTACACATGTACTTGTGAATAAGGCAATGGGAATGCTCCGAATTAACTTAAGCACTCCAAAGTATTAAGACAATAAGTTAATTTGGGCTTTGAATTCTCAGAGATCCTGATTTACGAGAACTGTGGAGATACATTAAAACCACCAAATGACTTTAAACCAAAAGGCTAAGTGAGGGGTGTTTATCCTTGTGGTTAAGAAAAGTTTATATGTTGCTATTTTGAAAACAGATCTGAGCCTTTATTGCTTCAGGTGACACTTTAAAAGGCCGCCAAGTCAGTGACCTGCAATGTTAGCTTTGACAATTCATCCACTGCATGTGACCTCGGGAGAAAATTCCTGCCCTGTATGAAACCTTAGAAGTGAACAATGATCCCTTCTTAGTTTTTCTGGAAGATGGAGCATTTTATTTTTGATGGAAGTAACTTTTGTAAACAAAAATCAGAAGGTGCAAACTCTCACCTCAGAGTCTGACAGTAAATGAGCCTGAAACACTTCAGAGTTGAGCTTGGTTATTGCCAAGAAAACATCCAAAGTCTGGAAACATTATATCTGAAATCATCCGGGCTTTGGGTCCATGAGCACAAAAGTAAAACAGTCATGGGTCATTTATCTCAAAAAGGAAAAACAACAAGGACTAAAACATGAATTGATACCAAGAGAGGAAAATAGAACATAGCTATTTTAACTTTAAAAGGCCAGTGATATAAATTCCCTCTCCAAATGGCAAGCATTTCCTCCTTTTGAGTCAATTGATTTACTGCATTTGCTAATTAAATTAAAGCCCCATCTCAGAATGCATCACCAGCTAGGACAGAAGCAGAAAGGTACATTCTCTGTGTTTCTTCTGGGGAATACAGAGTGACTCAGGAGTGCATGTTGCCATTTTGGCGTCATTAATCACAACTGATATTGATGCTGATTGTTCAAGTCATTGGATCAATAAAAAATAAAGCTGAATATAGATTTTTCAGTGTGCATGACAGAGAACTTAGACTTCAGAGTTTTGCTGCCTGGCTTCATATCCCAGCGGCTTTACTTACCTGTTGGTGACTTGAGGGAAGTTATTTCACTTTACTGAGTCTCAGTTTCCTCTTCTGTGAAATGGGAAAATAATAGGACCTGAATAAAAACATTTTGGTTGGAGTTTCAAAGAGGCAATATGTGTGAAGTTCTTATTATTACTTCCATAATAATAGTGATTATCATTATAAAATTATTTTAATACAATTACTTATAATATAATTTATATTTGTACTTTATATCAATATTAAACAAATATTTATAATATAACTAATATAAGTATTATTACAATCATCATCATTTTCTCTATATCAAGCATTATCGACTCTAAAACACCCAGATCATTTCTCTGTATTTTACTCTGACTTCAGAGCAGCGTCTGGGGATGGAGCCAGATGCCTAGGGCTGAAGACGGCAACTCTTTCGTTACTAATAGAGAGATAGACGGGCTGGAGCACAGAAACCTCCAGAAAGCCAGTTCCCTCAGGCACGATCATCGCCCCTCTCCCACACCCCTCACCACATGCATGGCATTCTTCTAATCTCCAAAGGCTGGTGCAAGCCCTGGCTCCTGGGGTTTATTTTGATAAATGTTTCAGGCTACAGAGTGCCAAAAAACTTGATTCCTTTGCTTTTTAAATACCAAAACCTCTACCTGTAAAAGGAATGCTTAGATTAGAGCACAGAGATGAAAAGTTCTAAGTTAAACACGCAATTCTGTCCTTAACCTGTCCTCTCTACTCCCTAGTTCTGAAAAGTTGGAAGAAAAATACCTGCAGATAAAGACTATTGTAAATCACTAGTGAACGGTTAAATATGATTTAGCAAATTTTCATTTTATCTTGGAAAGCAGGGTTATGCTGGAACTGCCTTTGTATCTATAGCCAACAATGTTCCTGAGGGAATTATATGTGTTTCAATAAAATCTGCAAAGTAGCATAGCTGAAATTCTTTACTGTAGTTCTAAACTTTTTATAACTAACAGTCAAAGTAGGTCACGAGAAAGAGGTGTCTTCCTTTTTCATTGGAAGGGAGAACTAATATTTCTTGAGTACCTGTTAAGTGCTATGTGTTTTACTAGGAGTCTTCAAAAACTTCAGGGACAGATTCATATTATCTTTTAATTCCATTTTTCCATGAACTTTTTGAAGTACCCTTGTGTTGTACTATCTAATGCAGCAAACGTACATTATTATCCAGACCAGGAAACTAAGACTCAGGGAAATTAAAGTTCATAGTTCAGCGGAGGCAGGATTCAAATGCAGGTACGTGTGATTTCAAAGCCAAACTCCTTAAAGAAAAGTGCAAAAATGCTGAGAATACTTCAGTTATGGTATTACAGAGGGTTTTCATCTCACCCATTCACAGACCACATCCACGGCAACTTACCTATAATTTTCCACACTTTGTGCCTCTAAGAGAATATATTTTTAAAGTTTGAAAAATTACATACTATCAGCATTTAATAATTCTTGCTCATTTATTTGCTTATGTATTTATTGACTATGTTTCTCTAATATAATATAGGCTCCATGGGAACCAGGTCTTGTCCATCTCGGTCATCTCTGTATCCCCATTGCCTATGACAATTCCTGCCACAGAGAAAAATCTCAACAAATATTTTTGATTAGATGAATGAGTGAATGAATCGTACATTTCAGATACACCTAGGATGATGAATTATTAGGAAATCAAGTTAATTTTCACTTTTTCTCTGGAAGTGAATCATGATGGTAAGATGGTAATAGTTCCAATATCTCATGGCATTTTCTCATTGTGACATATATGGAAGATAAAAAAAAAAATCTTTCCTTCTCTTTTGAAAGGACCAGTAGCTATTTCATTAAGTCTAGTGAGCATTTACTATTCCTTAAGATTTTGACATGGCACCAAGTCCATGCTGTTGAAACCTGAAGAATACTTCAACTTTGTAAGGTATATCAGAAACTTCTCCAAAAGAGATTGTTTCCAAAATTCCTTTGGTCAATGGTAACAATAGAAA
>NW_007740977.1:6335-7366 GCF_000696425.1 Galeopterus variegatus | reverse complement strand
AATTATTCTATGGGTGAACACATAACATAAATTTTATACATAGCCTCCCAGGAAAGTAATAATGACTTTATATGCAATATGAAGGCATCTCATTATATGGGAACGTTTAGTCCTGGAGGAGAACAATTCCAGGAGACACACAGGCGAGCAGTCTACTTTTAATAAGCACTTATTCGATGTAAGTCAAGAGCTGAATGAGAAATGGGATCCGGGTCTGACGGCTCCTTCTGCTGAGAAAACACGGGGTCCTTAAAATGACTTCAGGTCACATTAGTTTGCTGAACCAAATGCCAAGTGTTCATTTAAATATAATTTGTTTTCCTTACTTGAACCTCTAGAGAGTGAATGGCTCCACAATTCATTAAGGTAAAAAATTTTAAAAAGAAAAGAAAAACGAGAAAATGTTCTCTCTGGGCACCGAACAATGTTGCCCTTAAATGTGGCCAAGCTGCCATCTAGGAGCTGAGGGGATCCCTGAATAAATCCACAAATGAATATTTCAGTTGGTTTTTCATTACAATAAACTCTTGGCTAATGTTTAAGAGTTGGTACTGATTGAGATGGCAGGGCACGTTCAGAAAAACTAAGACAGCCTCTAACATATCACCTTTAACATAAGTCGTTCTCGAGCTTCTCTGACATGGCTCTTCTNAGACCAGGAGAAATAGTCACACAAAGCCAAAAGATGTTTACTGAGAGAACAGCAGAAGAATCATCTCTCTACAAAACCTACCCATCTCACACACATGCTCTTCAAAGAGTTATATTATTAACTCATACTTTATTGACAATTATTTAAGATATTTCCTAATTAGGGCTATAAACAATCTATAAATAACCAATTGGCTTGCATAAAATTAAATATGAAAAAAACTAAGATTTCCAGTGACCAGAAATAACCCTATGGAATAAAACTTCTACTGTAATACATTAGCTAAGAGTTTTCCTTAATGAGAAAAATAGCTATTCAAATTATTCTATGGGTGAACACATAACATAAATTTTATACATAGCCTCCCAGGAAAGTAATA
>NW_007740977.1:3056-4400 GCF_000696425.1 Galeopterus variegatus | reverse complement strand
GTGAAAGGGAGAGGGACAATAACAAGTAAAATGGTACCAGGCAATGTTAAGATGGTGGCTGGGTTGGAGACCGGTCATCCGTAGGGGCATTGTTATGCGTGACTCAAATGTGATGTCCTGGTACAGGGTTCGAGAGAGAGCAGACTGTAAACCTGGCCCAGAGTCTGGGTTGTCCCTCTTCGAGAACCATTTGACAGAGATTCTTGTCAACAACGGCACAGACTTAACCCTCCTTCAGGGCTGAAGAAAAACCAACTCTGGAGTCTGGTCTGTGTTGAAAGTACACTAAACATTCATTAAGATGCCTCTGTCTTAGGAGCCTAGATTCCTGACTCAGCACCAGCTTTCTAAGCAAGAAACAGAGATGCCCTGTTTAGTTATGACTATGGAAGATTTACTTTCTAGCTCTGGGGTCCTGCTCAAGCATTCTTTTCTCCATCCTACTCTATTAGGTTAAACAAAATGGATATGATACAGAGTGTGGGACNAGCCTCTAACATATCACCTTTAACATAAGTCGTTCTCGAGCTTCTCTGACATGGCTCTTCTTTTAAAGGAAATGCCTTGGTTTTTCTCCCTTCTTCTTCCCTAAGTAGATCCACACATTCAGTTAGAGAGAGGCCAATACTGGGTAAAATCATGAAGCACTCAATGTTTGTATTTGGTTCCCCGAGCTTCCTCTTTTCACCTGTCAGGGCCTTCCTATAAGCTCTGCCCTCCCAGTTTCTCCCCGTCCTGCCCCTCACCTCCACACTCCCACCCTCATTAAAATCTGCTTGCAGAAATGTGTCCATATCAGCTAGTACACTGGAATGCAGTTTCTATTCAGCTTTTGCCTTGATAAAAGATTTTTAAACTTTAAGTTATTTCAACTTATTAAAAGATATACAGATAGATTACAAAGAATGTTTGGTCTGGATCAATTTTTGTTTTGATATGTTTTGTTTTCTAGCAGAAGCATAAAGTAATAAAGAGCTGAGGCTCAGGACTTCCTCAGACCTGAGTCTAAACCCTCTTTAAGGCTTCATATCTTCTTGAAAGGAGGGAATAATAAGTCTATATAAAGGTTATATTAATATTAATAAGATCATTTGTAAAAAGAACAAAAACACTACTTGTGTATAAGAGATGCAATAACATATGACATGTTATTGTTACCTGAGTAGTGTTGGTCTCTGTTTTCTGTGAAGTAGGAAGCGGGGTCCTCTGTTAAAAGTGAAGTGGACATAGTGGGGTAATAAAATTGAATATAATAAAGGATTAGAATAGCTGCTGTGTGAAACGTGAAAGGGAGAGGGACAATAACAAGTAAAATGGTACCAGGCAATGTTAAGATGGTGGCTG
>NW_007740977.1:0-1364 GCF_000696425.1 Galeopterus variegatus | reverse complement strand
TGCTACTATTTTTGTTTTTTATTTTCTATAATTTCCTGAAGTCAATAAATCAAAAAGACAACTGCATCCTTATCTTTATTGAAATATTATTCACAATAGCCAAGAGATGAAATCAACCTAAATGCCCATCAATGGATAAAGGGATTTAAAAAACCGTAGTATATATACACAATGGAACACTATTTGGGTTCAGAACAGAAAATTCTATAGTCAATAGGGTCATGATTCTAAAAAAATTGTGCATAGAAAAAATGGAGCAAGACAAGAATAGGTACTTTTCATACTTTTCTATACTGTTGAAATTTTTATATTTTAAATGAGAAAGTAATGCTTTTATGACAGACAAAAAGAAAAAATTGAATTTACTTAAAAAATGTTATAGTAAATTCTCCAATCATACTTTTTGGAGCTGACAGACTATGTGATAGGCACGTATGAACATAGAAGATGATAGATTCTGAAACTCTATGATTTATTTAAACAGTACATATGCTTATTAAGGTAATGCAGAAGAAAAATGCTTTCTTTTCTCTTCTTGATGTTTTCAGACTTTTATGATAAATAAAGACGAGTATTTTTCTGTAAAAAAAAATAATAAAATGAAATACTGTCATTTGCAGCAACATGGATGGAACTGGAGACAATCATGTGAAATGAAGTAAGCCAGGCACAAAAAGACAAATACCACATGATCTCACTCATATGCAGAAGTGTAAAACAAAGGTAGTTCACATAGAAACATAGAGTAGAATAATGGTTACCAGAGGCTGGGAGGGGAAAAGGGATGGTGGGCAGGAGAAGTGGTAGACTAATGGGTACAATACTGTGCTACCTACTGTAAGTGAATCATTGTGCGGTATATGCATGTATTGAAACAGCACATGGTACCCCACAAATATATACCAGTGAATGTTAAAACAAAAATTAAATAGAAACAAAAATAAATAAATTTCTCTAATTTCCATTTGCTTCTCTCTTACAGTATCTATTCCTCTGCTCAAATCACCCATCTCATCTGGCACGTTGTTTGCCTTTTCCATTAGAGTAGGGGTCACCAAATTATTACCTGTGGGCAAGATCCAGACAATGGCCTGTTTTTGTTTCTTTTTTTTNTTTTTTTTAACTATTTATTTGGAAATAAACATTAAATATAAAAAAAGCTGCAAGAATAGTACAATGAATAGACAAATACCCTTAACCCAGATTCACCTAGTATTAAAATCGTACCTCTTTGTTCTACCATTTGTGTTCTCTCTCTCATACACATATAATATATTTTTTTTTAATTTTTATTTTGTCAATGTACAATGTAGTTGATTATTATGGCCCATCACCGAAACCTCCCTCCCTCCTCCCTCTCCCCC
>NW_007740976.1:26519-27473 GCF_000696425.1 Galeopterus variegatus | reverse complement strand
TTCACACTCTCTTCTGTCTTCTACTCAATTCTCTGAATAGGTAGCATTTTAAAAAACAGCTCCATGTACCTAAAAAGCCATTCTCCTGCAGGCATCACTTCAGTGCTCAATGATGGTCTTACATTGGGTTCGCTGGAAACAGATTGTGAAACAGGAACTTCTGTGCAGAATACTTACTGGAGAATATTCTTGGGAGATAGAACTGGCAGGAATCAAAGAAGGCAGGACTGGACAGAGGAAGAGACTATTGCAATGTTATTGTGATCAAGGCTTCAGAAAATCCTACATGGAACTCTGTAGCTGGGATGGACCTTCAGAGTGGTCTCAAATTTAAGCAAAAAGACCAGGCCTTTGTATCCCCACATCAACTAATCTTTTGGTCTCTCTTGGAAAGGTGAGCAGTTTTGAATGGAGCGGTTTTTGGTGATTGTGAGAAATGCCCTCACTTGTCCAATACCAAAGAATGGACGTGGAGACATGAGGTACATTGAAGTGAGGCTTTAATGGCGGTCTTGCAAGATCAGATGTCTGATGGGCAGGCACACCCTAAACGGTTACAGCAAGCAATTTATTCCCTAGTGTGCAAGTCTTTCCCCCGGTTCCTTATTGGCCAAGTACTACAGGATGTACAATCTTCCCAGACATCACCTAAGTTTCATTATTTCCTTATAAGGCATTTATTATCCCTTTCTTTCTGGTGGAAAGGGATGGGCTCAGGAGAAGCCCACGAAAAAGGCCTGGCAAATGTCCTGAGGAGGGAGAAGAACCAGGTAGTAAAAAGAACAAAGGGCTGGTGACCAGCCACCATTTTGAGAAATCACTTTTAGGAAAGTGTGCTTCCTGTGGTTGTCACATCTGCAAGCTAGTCAAGCAAACTTTGTTAAGCTATTCTGAAAATGAATCACTTTGGCTATTTTCTTACAGTGACTATGGTAATTTGCAGAAGCAATACAG
>NW_007740976.1:24201-25447 GCF_000696425.1 Galeopterus variegatus | reverse complement strand
TTTTTTTGCTTTTGTCTTTTCTGTTTCTTTCTTTCTATTCTGTATGTTTGTATGTAAGGCACAGAGAGAAAAGTGATCAGATCTAAATGGAATGTGATATAGAATTACACTTGACCTTGGACAAGAACTGTTCATTGGTCTTCAAAGAATTACATAATACAAGAATATAAAAGCTCGAACAGAATATACAGAATAAAATCCTGAGAAAAACTTAAATAACTAAACACTAAGCCCAATCCCTGGAAGAAAATCTATTTCCTTTCTTTAGTGTCTTTCCTAAAGTGATTAAAAACACTTAACTCAGTTTGGTTAGATTACTTGTTTAGCTAGTTACAACTAGTTTTGTTTTCTTTTTGTTGAATGGCAATTAAAATGTTAATAATTTATACACATATATAATATTAGATATAATAAAATGTCAGGATCTTGAAAACATGAGGCTGGAGAAATTACTTTGAATTTCTAGTTGGCTGACAGTTTTTATTATAAATATACATTGAATGTTTTCAAATGCATTTACTGCATATTCTGAGATAATCATATTGTTTTTATTTTCTTTTCTCTTTACAGTCTGAATTACATTGATTTCAAATTTTAAACAAACATTGCATTCCTAGGATAAACCCAGTCATGATATAATATTCTCTTTTTAGCAATTGCTTTATTAAATTTGCTAACCTGTGTTTAAGGATATTGCATCTGTATTCATGAGGTGAGAAGTGTTTTCCTTTCTAGATGTGTTTCTGTAAAACTGTTAATATATTTTTAAAATGTTTGATAGAGTTCATTATTCAATACAGCTTGGCCTGGAGTTTTCATTATGAAATCATTTTAAACTATTAATCCAATTTTTAAAAATAATGGGAGAGCATGGTGTCGATTTCTTCTTGGGTGAGCTTTGGTAGTTGGGTGTCTTTTAAGGAGTTCTGTTTCATCTAACTTGTCAAAGTTGTTGGCACAAAGTTGTTCATATTATTCTTTTGTATCTTACATGTGTGTAGGATCTATAGTGATGTCTCTGCTTTTATTATTAATATTGGAAATTTGCATTTTCTCTTATTTTTCTTATTCAGATAAGTTATGAGTTTATCAGTTTTATTGATCTTAAAAAACCCTACACATTCATTTTATTTTTCTGTTTTCTATTTCATTAATTTTGATATATACATTTTTTATTTTGTTCCTTCTACTTGTCATGGGCACATTTTGGTTCATCTTATCTAGCTTCTTAACATGGAAGCTTAAG
>NW_007740976.1:20201-22404 GCF_000696425.1 Galeopterus variegatus | reverse complement strand
TTTTTTTTCCTTTTGATGAATCAAAAAATGGGATTAAATATGTCATTAAATATCATATTAAATATCTCATTTTATCCCTTGAAATATTATTTATTGTTCATAAATCTACTTTGAATTTTTAATTAGTTTCTAATACATTTTTTTTAAATGGAGAAAAACATGCCTTTAAGTCATCTTTTATTATTACATAATTACTTTTATCAGTGCTCTTTGTTCATGTGAATTTGAATTAATGTCTGGAGTCAATTGCTTTCAGCCTGAAGAATTTCCTTTAGTATGTCTGTAAGATGGTCTGCAAGCTACAACTTCTCACAGTTTTTGTTTATCTGGGGAAGTCTTCATTTTACCTTCATTTTTAAATAATATCTTCACTGAATATAAGATTCTTGATTGACAATTATTTTCTTTGAGAACTTTGAATATGTTTTCCCCTTGCCTCGGGCCTCAAGTGTTTCTGCTGAGAAGTCAGCCATTAATCTTAGTGAGGGTCCCCTGTAAATGATGTGTCATTTATTTTTCTTTCAAATTTTGCTCTTTGTCTTTGATTTTCATCATTTTTTTCTTTTTCTTTCTTTTCTTTTCTTTTCTTTTTTCTATGATGTGTCTGTTTGTGGGTCTCTTTATGTTTATTTTACTTGGAGTTTATTGATCTTCCTCAATGTGTAGATCAATATTTTTAATAAATATGTAATGTTTTTAACCACTTAAACATTTTTTCTCTGTCCTCTCCCCTTATGTTGGTGCACCTAGTGATGTCCCACCTTTTTCTATGGCTTTTTTCTTTTTTCTTCATTTTTTCTCTCAATTTTTTGGCTCACATAATCTTCATCAATCAAACTTCATTGTGAATTATTTCTTTTACCCATTTAAGTCTACTATTGAGCCCCGCTAGTCTTTTCAACNTTTGTTTTGTTTTGTTTTTTAAATAATGTCTACTACTTTCACTGGGACCAGGTCAGGAGGGTTTCTGATGATGTCATGCTAGAAATTGATCCTTTTACCTTTATTTTTGAAAAGTATTTTGGGAGATACAGAAATATAGGTCAATAGCTTTGTTTTCTGTTGTTATTTTAAAAACAGCATTTCTTTATCTTTCGGTCTCTGTAGGTTCTGATGAAAAGCCTGCTGTCATTCTTAGGTTTATTGCTCTGCAGGTTATGATTCTTATTTCTGGCTGAAGGCTTTTCCTTGCCACAGTTTTTATCTGTATGATTATGATATTTCCTAATGAAGTTTCCTTCCTATTTCTTCTGCTTGTAGTTTATTGAACTTATTGAATTCGTGAATATGTAGTTGTCATCAAATCTGAAAAATTGCAATTATTTAAAAAATTTGTTCTTACCTGTCCCAAATTCTGGGACTCAAATTACGCAAGTGTTGTATTTTTTGAAAATGTCCCAAAGTCAATATGAAATTCTGTTTTGTCAGTATTTTTTCTCTTTACATCTTCACTAATCTTATCTTGTGTGATGTCCAATCTGCTTTTACTTCAATCTGGAATATTTTTCATGTAGGCATTTTTTTTAATCTTTAGCAGTTTGATTGAGTCATTTTTATATCTGCTCTATATTTACTCATATGTTTCTGTTTTCCTATATAGTCTTGGACCTATGCAATGAAATTACCATAGCTATTTTAATATTTGTGTGCTAATTCAAGTCTCAGTCATTTTTTTCTATTAATATTAATTGAATTTTTTTCTGTTACTACTATTGATTTTTTTCCCCTAGTTATTGGTTATATTTTCTTGCCTCTTTTCATGCTTGTTAATGTTTTATAAGGGATTATGGTTTTCTACTTCTTTTATATCCAGTAGTTTTCTTCTTATATAATGGGTGCTGTGGATACTATGTTGTAGTCTCACTACAACACCTTTAATAGTATTCAGGTATTTTTTTGCCTACTAAGCAGTTAAATTGCAGGGCCCATTAATCTCATCCTCTCATACTTGGTTTTATTCCTTGTTGGAGCATGGGTATTTCAGTTTTTCCCTTATTCCTAGGATATGGGTTTTATTTAAAGACACAGTCTTTCCTCCCAAGGTTTGATGTGTTTACAGTCTCAACTCAGTTTACAAGGAGTTCAGGAAGGTTTCTATCATCTGGCTGGGCTAGAACTCCAGTGTCTTTTAGCACTTCACAATCTATAATATTTCTCTCAGTTCTTAGCCCCTTTGCAGCAGTGACTTTCTACTAGACTTCAC
>NW_007740976.1:17040-19264 GCF_000696425.1 Galeopterus variegatus | reverse complement strand
TCTATAATATTTCTCTCAGTTCTTAGCCCCTTTGCAGCAGTGACTTTCTACTAGACTTCACGGAGTCACCACATATACAAATTATCCTTTAGTCATGAAAATATAGAAAACCCTCAGCAGATTTCTGAAACTTCCCTCTCAGCACTCCCTTTTTTCCAGTAACCTGCCATACTAATGTCAATCACTGCATCTGCCCTGAATTCCAATATTCTTATTCAGCGCAGTGAGACTGTTGTATTCTTATCGGACTCCAATTTACTTCAACGTAGTAGAAGAGGTTTTCTCAGCCAGAAAGCTGGAGTGAATGTGGTACTCACCTTGTTTTTCTCTTTTTCTCAAAATCATAGTCATGCACTGCTTGTGGTCTGAAGCCTGGAAACATTTGCCTCCTGTCTTTTCTACAATTTAATAGTCATTTAAAGTGAGAAAGCAATTTGGCCTAGTTAAAATACAATGGTATTTAATTTAAAAAAATTCTATCTTTATCACTTTAAAAATAAACAGATATAAGTAAATGATTGATAATAATTGTGAAGAAAACTATTTTTAGCGACTACTAGAAGTATTATTTGTTTATATAAAATAATATTTGACAAAAATTTTACACAAATTACATTAATGCCTCCAGATAGAAAGCATGTGATTTAACTTAGATTTAATTTTAAAAAGTCAGTATCCAAATATGGCATCAATTCTTACTAAATATCATAAATAATATAAACTAAAATATTTTTATTTATTAAATACCCAAATAATACTGCTAACCACAAAATTAACTCGATAACGTCTTCTTTGTCTAATACATTATGAGTCGATATATTTTAATTATTTGAAAATGAATAAATGAATGTAATTGAGTATACTTTTACCAACTATATTTTCACATGTGAAAGGTAAAACATTTGTGCTTTTAGAACATTGGACCAACTGGCAAATCATTTTTATATCATATTGGCTGTTTTGTAGGCATTTCCTACTAATTTAACCAATAGTAAGTCAAGCTATATTACTCCATTTATATATTACTAGTGCGAAAATCATTATTACAGATGGAGAAACTCACAGGCAAAGATTATTCATTTATATGGTCACAAATAGACAAAGCAGTGTCAACAATAACTGTGACTTGTAGACAAACATTGTCTGCAGAGTGCTCTTTTTTGTTTCAAATATAATTTGAGGGCAGACAATGCATTTCTAAGTCTATTCTCAAAACTAAGTGGCAGTCTGATAAAAGTTGAATTAAAGTAAAGGTCAAGTAATAATGACAAGATTCCTTCCTGTTCACTTTGCCATGGTTTGACACAAGCTGTGATTTATGCGATGTCACCAGCCATCAATCAATCACCCATGCAACAACAAATAAAGAGATGAAATAGCTAAGTAAATATATCTTTTAAAAAATACAGGGAAAAATATAAATTCAGATACTAGGTAAAAAAAAAAAAGTCATAAAATCAGCTACACTGAGAAGAGGTGACCCAAATACTCTTTTTTTTTTTTTTTTTTTTTTTTTAACTGCTTTTATTTAAGGACACAAAGCATTGGCAATTTTTCTTTTCCTGTGTGATACATTAACTATTTTAGTCCCCAGAGTAGTTCTGTTAAAATACTACAGTACTAATTAATTTTGCTTCTTAAAAACACCTGAAAGAGATGTTTTGTCCTTAAATAATTTCTATCTGGTAGGCCTTGGGTAGCTATACTATTATTGGTTTTATGACATTTTCTGTGCTTATTCTCAATCCATATCTTTGTTATCAAAGTCAGTCAGTTTAAATGAAATGAGGAAAATGATAATAGAAACGATTTAAAAATTAGTTAATGTTTTTGGGCATATGCTATTTCCTAAACACTTTAAAGAAAGTTTAAAATCTCTTAAAGAAAGATGCTATTATAATTTACGAAGCACCTTCTTAATTTCTGTAATTTCTTGGCTTTCTGAACTAAAATTTAAAGCCTTAGTATGAAACTATTTAGAAATAAAATGAATGACTCCTTTTTAATGTCTTTAAGTGACCTTGGATAAACTTAAAGCAATCGTTCTGGCACAGACTCAGAGAAGATCTAGGTTGGCATGAGCACACATTAAAGGATTAGCAGAAGATGAAAGTAGTGGAGAGGCTGAACAGGACCATAACAATATTGCATCAAACCATACCCAGTGAGTTTTTTTTTTTTTTTTCCTTTTTGTCTTTTTTCGTGACCGGCAACGGATCGCAAC
>NW_007740976.1:14998-16260 GCF_000696425.1 Galeopterus variegatus | reverse complement strand
GAGCGCCACCGCGCTTCCCAAGCGGCGCACTGTAGCAGTGCGCCACCGGGCCGGCCCTAGAGTTTTTTTTTTGTTTTTTGTTTTCCTTTTTGATACCCAGTGAGTTCTATACCAGCCTTTAGGGTGGAAGAATTGCAAGTTAATATCAAAAACACAGTGTGAGTTTGTATGTATACAGCATGTAGTTTTATACTCATACATGTTTGTGTTTAAATAAAAAATACATAACATTTTACTGCCTACTATATCTTTATTATTTTCTTCACAAATTCTTTTTATTGACTTTACTATGTTTCATGTTAAAATTTATCTGCTTAGTGTATTTGAAAGGATATGTACATGTACATTCATTTTATTATGGCTCCACGTGATAATTGAAATTCAGATGGGAGAACACCTTGCTTTTAGGCAGGATCCTTCTACATCTAGATAATAAAAGAAGCACAGGATAGAGCCCTAAAACATGCAGTGTGGTTTGTCAGATGGTGCCTTAAGGCCCATAAGTACTCACACAAAAAATAATTGAGAAATGGAAAGATGCTTTAAAACATTTTAACAAGAAATCAGTATGACTTTTTTGTTCATTTTAAAGGCATTTCAGAAGTAATGTAATGACTCTAAACGAGTATAACAATACAAGAGTATACTTTACTATACTCTTTTTGTTTTCTCAAACTTCTATTTGATTCCCTTTTCACATATGTTTCTAAGGCAATGATGGTTTTATTTCAACCAAGTAATATGGATATTAAGAAAGAAATGTGATTATTTTTTGCATTCAGACTTTTGTGTTCTGAATATAACACAGAAAGATGATGACAAAGCATCTTGCTTTCAGAAAAAAATGGAAAAAAATAATTTTTATCTTGATGTTATTTTTGGCAAGCAATATAAAAATATATGTGTGTTTGAATTCAAATATGAAACATATCAGAAGGGACAAAACCTGATTTTAAAAGTCTTTGCCAGTCAAAAAGAATAACAGAAAAGAACAGTAAAACTAGCAGCTATACATTACTTTCTCAAAATGTACTCAGATAATTTCTAGGGTATTTTTTTTCTTTTTTCTTTTTTGCATTTTGTCACAAATGCTTATTAAATCATTGTAAAGAAACCCTTTAAATTTCATGCTTTAATCAAAATGGCTTCATTTTCTTATTTATGGTCATTCAAAATAAATAAGGGAGAAATAAAAAAGCCCATAAAAACTAAATAATTTAAAAAATCTTTCTACAATAGTTGATAACTGTATCACATAAATT
>NW_007740976.1:13067-14505 GCF_000696425.1 Galeopterus variegatus | reverse complement strand
TTGTAAATGGCTGTAGTATTTCATGTGTTATTCATTTTTTACGTTCTTTAGAAAGCCTTAAAGGGGAAAAATTGCATTGACATTTGTGATCCATTTAATAAACGCTTGTTGAATGATATTTTATACCAGACACTGTCTTGGGTATCTGAGCTACAAAAATGGCAAAATGTCATGATTTCTTTGCCCAAAGAGCTCACAGTCCACTGGGGAAGACAGAAACACACAAAAATCATTACTATAAAAAGAATTAATACTACTTTGGTGTGAATGGAGCACCAATGAATGAATGAATGTGAGTACAACAAATAGGAACATGGTAGAATTTGTTTTGAAATATACTATGAAAATGCCCATTTTTTTAAACAAACAGTACACGCGCATTTGTTTAGGGGTATAACATCTAATAATAATTTAAATATGAAACTCATAATTGACTTTAGTTCAACGTTCCCAATCTAGGAAAATATTATTTTTATTGCATGAGGAGAGATTGTAATATTCACATGAGGGGCCATGCTTTAAATTTCCAAAATTGTTGGTGTGTTCTCTGCATGATCACTGCCATGCAGACTCCCAACACCGTTTAAGCTTGATGCCCAGGAAACACTGTTAATTTGAAAAGCTGGAACTGAAGGAGTCTCTCTGTGACTATTTGTTTTATGTTTAGAGGTGTTACAGATTGTGATGTCTAAAATCAAAAGAATCACCTGTATGTGCAGTCTATTGTTGTGAAAACAAAACTACAGGTGGCTTATTGGCTTATTTTCTTCATCATATGGCTAATTTATCCAGTCCTTTCCTCTTTATAACAAATGATCATTCACATAGTAAATACCAGTACAAAAATTGTATTCCTCTGTGATGCAAACATTTTCTTTGTGAATTCCTTTTGTTTTTCAGGTCTTAGATAAAAATGAATTTTTTCTCTTTTATTTCTGAAGTTTATTTATTAATATTATTTTTTTACATTCTATGATGTTGTTGCAGAGCAGTTAGGGGAGGGGGAGAGGGAAAGGGGGAAAGAAATATGGTGGGAAATGGAGGAAGGAGAACGGGTGGGGTTCAGGCCTATGGCACCCCCCTCATTCCTACAGGGAAGACTAGGGGGCTTCCAGTGGTGTCTTGGTAATTGCTGGGCTGGGTGCAGATGTCGGGGGGTGTGGCTGAAGTCCCCCCATTGCCCCAGCTCAGGAGCCTGGGGTGCTTTCTGTGGCTGCTCGGTGGTCATCGCTGGGCTGGTTGCAGGTTTTGGGAGTGTGTGGCAGAGACCCTCAGCCCCCACTGCCCTGGGTTGGGAGAGTCCGGGGTGCTTCCTGCAGCAACTCGGTGGTCATTGCTGGGCTGGTTGCAGGTGTCAGGGGGGCATGACTGAGGCTTCCAGCCCTCCCCCACTCCCTGGCTTGGTAGCCCAGGGGACTTCTGGTCCTTCTAGGTTTTA
>NW_007740976.1:9913-11780 GCF_000696425.1 Galeopterus variegatus | reverse complement strand
ACTTCTAAAATGGGGGAACTTCCTGTGGAGACCAGCACTTGAGCTCTGTGGTTGAGCTAAAGTGCTGCTTTGCTGCTGATTCCCTGGGGAAGGATTTTTGAGCAGCTCAGGTTTTAATGGTTGACTTTCTAGGTACTTCTGGCTCTTCTGAGATCTGGTGCACCTGGGTTGTTTAGAAACCCTGGTCTGGGCCTGAGTGTTTTCAGCAAACTGCACCCCCTGCAATTCTATGTTCCTGATCAGTCTCCACTGAATGGTCCTGTGCTGATTGGAGGGCAGATCAGCTGTCCTTGCTGTGCCCCAGTGTTCCCCCAGTGGCCCGTCTCCCCCACCCCCCTCACTCCAAGCACTTCCCATGGGATGGGCCTTGAGCTGGTCCCTTGTGATAATTCACCAGCCTCTGAGTGGCTTCTCATTCCTATGTGGGTCCACAGAAACCCTATTAGGAGTCTTGCTGGCCTGGGGGCCACCAAGACCCTCTTCTCCCCTGAAGCCTCCAAGCAACTCCAACAAAAAGACACAGCTGTGGCTTTGGCCAACTCCTGCTCCATGCACTCAGCAGCTCCAGTCTTAAAGTGGCTGGGGCTCAAAATGGTCAGAGCAGTCCTTTCTTTCTCTCACTGTGGCTTCTCCCACCATCATGAACTCCATAGGTCTCTCCTCCTCTTCCCCTGGGCTCTAGTGGCCCCAGCTTGGCTGTCATTGCTCTTTAATAGTTGTAAATTGGTTGATTTGTGGGAGAGAGTGACGCTGAGGACCGTTTATTCAGCAATCTTGACTAGAAGGCCAAAGTAGCTAATTTTCTGTTTAGGGTCCTGTTTGCACCTTCCACGTTTCCTTCCTGTACCATCACAGTCCTGGCAATGAACTTCAGATGTTTTGCCATGACCCTGGATTTAAGTCTTCACTCTGCAGGACCCTGCAGCCTCACCTATCTTCTTTTCCCCAGGACCTACACGACCTCCTCAACCCGTGCACTCGGGATCCTGTTGACCTGATGTCCAAAAATGAGTTTTTTTGACAGAATTATCATTTGAGTTTTTTTTGTTTTTGTTCTTTTTGCATCTTATTTCTTCTTTTCCCCTGTACCCTGGCTAATGGTTAACTGCACTCCTATGCAAAATATCCAGGGGAATTTCAGGGGAAGATAGAGTGATTTTAGAGATTTTAATAGCTTTTTATTTTTCATCCCCCTGCACTATTTTCTGAAGGAGCTGGCCATGCCTGCATATGGGTGTTAAATTGCCTATCATCTTGTCAATCCACTTTTTTCTTCTTTCTTACTATTTTTAGTAACTATATTTCATAGTGAACAATATCAATTATTAATGATTTAAATGAAGAAATATAGGAAATATATGAAGTTTTGCTTTAATTTTATTCTTGTGATAATGAGAGTTCTTCCTTACCTTGTTGGTGATAAAGCCACAAAGGAAGTCCATTATTAGAGCAATTAATTTGTTCATAGGTAGTTTGTATGAATATAAAGTTTTATTCTTTCATAATAAAAAAGCATTGTCAAGGTTAGAACACATAAATAAATATAGTGTGAGTGTAATGTGGAGTAACTTGGTTTGCATAATGTATTTTTCTCACTATAGATTATAGCATTTTAGACTAATGGAAGTCTTGAATAATCCAAAATTTGCAGCTCTGGTGTCTATGTTATTCATAAGTCGGTGTTTGATGTAATAAAGTTTTCCCTACAAACTGAGTGTTAGATCCCTGGATCAATATTCACTTAACAGGGAAAATGCTCACATATCATTATCTTCTCTTCTGACATCACTTGTCACTGATTTGTACCCTATACATGGTGGTTTATAGTCACAAAGCCACAAGGTACCAAAGATATGGGATTAGCCAT
>NW_007740976.1:5621-8642 GCF_000696425.1 Galeopterus variegatus | reverse complement strand
TGAACTATAAATAATTCAGGAATTAAACTTTATGCTAATCAGACCTTTAAAAGTAGCATTCCCTTTTGTTCACAATTTCCTTCAAAGGACTCCACAGGCTTAGTTAAAAAGAACAAAATCAATGGTCAATTTATTGAGTTATTATTGTTTGCCAGGGACTATTCCGGATGTTAAAGATACAGAAGGAAACGAGATCTGGGGACTCTTGAGGCTTATATTCTGATGGGATATGTGACAATAAACAAATAAGCTAATTAATTAATTAAGAATACTGTTTGCTGACATTGATAAGTACGATAGGGAACAACAGATCAGAAAATATGGATGGGAAAAATGTCAAGGAAAGAGATGGTTGATATTTTATTTAAGATGATCAGGAACCTCATGCACTTTCCCTGAGATGGTCACATTTGTGCCAAGATCTAAAGAAGACTAGCAAGCAATCCTTGAAAATACCTGAGGTCAGAATGTTTTATTGAATGTAAAAGCTTGGGCCAGGCCTGGAACAGTCTCTAGAAACAAGACCAAACTTGTGTGCTAGGAGTTGTTAAGTAAGCAACAGAGGAAACCTACGGAGAGGAGTTCGGAAAGGTGAGAGAGGGTAGGTTTGTGCGGGGACTTACTGCCTGCTGTAACAACTTTGGCTTTATGCTTAGAGAGATACATTCCAGAGAACAATCATAAAAATAATAAAAGATTAGAGACAAGTGGTTACTAAGATGGCACGTCATCATTTAAAATGGCCAGCTGACATTGACTAGTCACTTAAACATTGTTATTGGATTAAGAATGTCTATAAGTGGTTAGGAAAAAATGACTGTCACTTATCAATGAACTTTTGATATTTTTACCTGACTTTACAAAAGAGAGAGAGAGAGACAACTTTTCCCTTTAAAATACAAACAAAATAAAATATGAGTGGTTGTCTGTATCCTCTAGTTCAGATTACATTTGTGCAAAAAAAATAATGCATTCTAGATAAGATTTCATTGAAGATAAATTGGTTTTTGAACCTACTTGTGATTGAACTTGGACATATGGCTTTACCTTTTCTGGCCTCTATTTTTTATCTGTAAAATGAAATAGGTGAAGTAGAGGATTTGTAAGTTTCTCTGTACTCTCTAAAATGTTATGATTTGAAAATGAAAATGATACTGTAAATATAGCATACAAGTATGTTTCATACAATCTATTTGAAAGGGCAAGGCAGATTAGTAATCTCCTGTAAAACTAATATCTAAATATTATACACCATGCATGAATATGGTGTGAAAATAAAAGAAACATATGAAGCGGACCCACAACTCTTTTTGTTTGTTTCTTTTTTTAAATAAAATTACCAGTGAGAATTCTTTCAGCGACTTTAAATCTGAGGGCATTTCTTCAAAGCAACCAAAGAGCTATGCTGCCACCTACTGGCTAAATGATTAGCATCCATAAAATGTTACAAACCCTTCCTTAAAAAAAAAAAAAGTGATAAATATTTAGCGTTTTCACTTTCAAAAATGAGGAATATAAATCCTTGTGCATTCATTTAAAACAATGCTTTGATAAAATTTTATTCACATCTTTGTATTTATTATAAAAAAAACAACACCACTGCTATTTTACAGGTGGTCTTATCTGTTGATAATGCAATACATTTCTCATGGACTTCCTAGAGCAAAAACATCACTGATATTGTGACTAATGTTCCAACTTTCGCAGTAACAAAAATAATATGTTTTTCTGGGATTCCCAGAACCAAAAGCATTTAGTTTTAGAAGCCAACATATAAACTACTTTTGAAACAGGAAAAACTTCAAAGTCAGTCTTTGTTAATGACTAGCTGTATTAAAAGTGAGCCATGTAAGCACTAATAATGCACTGTTTTTTGAACATTTGTTCCCAAAATAGTGTGGCACTTAAAGTCCTTCCATCTGGAAACATTAGCACCTAAACATCTTACAAAGCTGCTGAGAAAATAGCCATTTGTTCATTCGTAACTCTTTCTGTGAGAAAAGGCATAGCAGTGTGTGCAGTTTTTAAAGTGCTATCCTGCTACTATTATGCACTAGCCATGAATCACACTGATGAATTTATGCTGAATAATCTCCACCTTGCGATTGTGTGATAATGCACTCCTTCGACATGATTCTTATCCTTTTGAAAGTAGTCACATCCAAAAAAAGTGTTTCTCTTTTTAACAAATAGAAACTCTTAATTTTGATAAGGCAATAGAAAACATAAAAATTGAGAGGAAAATAGTAAATAGGCATTTAAAAAATTTAAGCTACTGTAATTTGTATTTCATACTTTGTTCTCCCAAAAAGATCTTATGTGTGTGTTTTTCAACTTTCATTTGAAACACAAATTGTAGAAATTGGAGAAGGAAAGGGTGCATCAAATAATTTCTGTGCTTGCTCTCAGAGCAAAGCCACTCTGAGATAGCCTGAGTGCTTTGAACAACCTAGCTTTAATGTTTCTACCCCTGAATCCTTAATCAAATAGATTGCCTCATCAGAAAGATTCTTCTGAACACTTGCTTAAAATTTAATTTTCCTTTAACAAAGCAAACTCCCACATTTTCCCAAATATGTTTCATTCTCTTCATGATGCTTAAAACTTTGATAAGAATTATATCATTTCTCCTTTTGTGTTACGATATACACATTTTTTCACTGTTTCTCTTTTATCATCTCTCTCACTTTCTCTGTCTCTCTTTATCACTTACTTCTGTGTTCTCTCAACTTTCTTTTTGTATATATCTGTATTCTAAGACTTTGAACAACCAAGCTTACTGAAGCAAGCCCAATTACTTGTCTCTTTTGTTTTTATACCCAATGACATTAATTTAATCCTATAGACTCCTTCTTTTAAACCTAGAATTTTTAAAAAAAAATCATTTATGATGATGTTCTTTGGGCTAGGGGACATTTTAATATTACCATTTAGCGTCATCTTTTATTCTGGCTCTGAATTTTCTCTAAAATATAGTGGAAAAGATTCTTTTAAAGTAATATTTTCTTGGTTATGATTTAG